>NW_020185330.1:2937780-3083030 GCF_003031525.2 Neophocaena asiaeorientalis asiaeorientalis
TTTTTTTTTTTTTTTTTTGCACTGTGATGAGGATGAGAGGAGATAAAAGGGGGGAAAGAGGGCACGACACACCTGATGTTCCAGCAACATTTCACTGCAGCCTTGAAAATGTCATCAAGAGGTCAAGCTCCCTGGGGGGACAAGATTATGACACTTCTCTACTCCCAGTGATCAAAGGAAAACCAATTCCTGTCACAAAACTTAGAAGAGGGCAGGGAAAATGCTGGACTTGCCAAAACCTAGCTCTGTGCACTCATTTATTCATTTGAAAATGTTGATGCAGGTCCCCTTCGAGCCAGGCCCTGGGGATGCAGAGATGAACAAACAGAAGCAACCACTTCACTCACAGAATGTATTGCCTACTGGGGGAAACACACACCATTACACACTTAATTCTGAAAAGTGCTCTATGGAACAACCACAAAACTAGGGTGCAAAGCAAGTCACTTGAGCAGGCGGGCGGGCTGTCCTTTTCCATATCTGTTCAATGCCAAGTGCTAACAGGAGTTACTCCTAGGTGGTAGGATCATGGAGTGGCTTATTTTACTACTGTCTCTTTATGCATTTTTCCTTGGGAGCTAGATAATTTAATAATTCAGACCACAGGTGTGATGGCAAACCAGCTCTCTGATCTCGAGCAATTTACTTAAACTCTCTGAGCCTCGGTTTCCGTGTTCTAAAACGTGGGTAATGACAGTCCCTTCCTCATTGGCTGGCAGTAAGGATTAAACAGGATGAACATTCCAAGTGGG
The DNA here is from genome assembly GCF_003031525.2 of Neophocaena asiaeorientalis asiaeorientalis. NCBI lineage: Eukaryota > Metazoa > Chordata > Mammalia > Artiodactyla > Phocoenidae > Neophocaena > Neophocaena asiaeorientalis. The sequence goes on from NW_020185330.1 coordinate 2,938,533, forward strand.
TGCATATTACAGAGTGGATACCCAGAGAATACGTTATGTCTACAAAAAATGAAAATACGTCAAGTTATTCATGGTTTTTTTAAATGAGGGGATTGTACCAAATCATCTCTACTATCCTAGCCCCTGTCAGTACAAGGATCCCATCATTACAACTACAACCGTTCTTCCTGTGTGGCTGGCATGTTCCAGGTCCCTTGCTGAGGACCACATTGGATTCTACTTTGGAGACTAGAGGAATCATCCCCTAAATGTCCTCTGACGTTTCTCTTCCCAACTCTTCTGCGACAGTTTTCTATTCCAGAAATGTCTCTACTCCAAAGTGTATATGGGGATAGGCATGTAGTTTGGGATTCAGAGATTGGGATTAAGGAGCCAAGGGTAGTAACCATTTCTTCCCCACCCCATGCCCCAAACTCAAGCCCTACCCAAGCCCGAGTTTAATCGTAAGTACAAATATCATCACTGGTCACGAGATGATCTGGCCCTTTTGAAAACACAGCCGCAGAACTTGACTTGCTGACCTCTCAGGACAATGCATTCCACAGACTTCATGATGACTTTTCAGCCTTTAAAATATGGCTAAGTAAATAAGTAACTTACCAGCCCCAAATTCCTACACACCCCATTTCTTCCAACTTTGGTGAGGGCAACCTCTGGCAAAACTCAGTGAGAAGACAGAGCGACCCGGTCATACCCCTCTTCACATAAATATCAGGAACTCATCCCCAGAATGCATCCCAGACAGTGGGCTGGAAAACACATCCGCCTGTAGCTCGGTGGGGCCTTTGCTGGTCCTCTCTCTCCTTCAGGAAGTGGGAATGTCCTAGAAGAAAATGGTGAAGGCTACCAGGCCTACGATTTCAAGCTAACTGGGAACTAGAAATGTTACTTAAAATTTAAATAACAATGTAAAACACTCTACTTTCATTTTACTCCACTTCAGACATTGTCAGCCCCAAAAGGATGGGCCTCATTTCTTAACTCTACCAAAAAAGAGAACTGCTCCATTACTGTTACTATGATACATTATCATTAAAAGTATTGTCAATAGTCTGTTTTAAGAGTCCATTTTAATATTGGCAACGTTTCAAGCAAAGCGACCACCCAAAAATGAAGGTTTTGCTGCAGTGGAGAACATGTGGAAATTCCCACACTTTCACGTCTGAGTCCAGTGACTTTGGCTAAGTCTCCCACTCTCTTTGAACCTCAATTTCTCCGTCTTTGAAAGAAAAATAAAACCTGAAACCAGGGGCTTCCCTGGTGGCGCAGTGGTTGAGAATCCGCCTGCCAAGGCAGGGGATATGGGTTCGATCCCTGGTCCGGGAAGATCCCACATGTCGCGAAGCAACTAAGCCCGTGCACCACAACTACTGAGCCTGCGCTCTAGAGCCCGCGAGACACAACTAGTGAAGCCCACGTGCTGCAACCACTGAAGCCCGCACATGTAGAGCCTGTGCTCTGCAACAGGAGAAGCCACCGCAATGAGAAACCCACGCAATGCAACAAAGAGTAGCCCCCGCTCGCCACAACTAGAGAAAGCCCATGCACAGCAACGAAGACCCCACACAGCCAAAAATAAATAAATAAATTTTTTTAAAAAAGCCTCAAACTACTTTCATGGGAAAGGTAAGCAGAGTAAGGAGCTGGTTAAGCACACTCCAGAACCAGACAGCCCGGGCTCAAACCCCAGCTCTACCACTAACGCCTGAGGGCCTTGGGGAAGTTATACAATCTCTATGCCTCGGTTTCCTCAACTGTAAGGTAAGGTAGTAATACCTCCTTGCTCACAAGCTTGCCATGATGACGCATGAGTTCATCTATGTAAAGCACTTAGAATATTGTCTGGCAGATGGTAAGTTAAGTAAGCTGTAGCTATCATTGTTACTACTATATATGAATAGAATTAAGAATTATTATTATTATTACTATCATTAACATGTCGGAATTGTATCCTCAACAGATGTTTTAATAGAAAACAAGGGAAATAGGAACTAACACTTATAATCATGTATTCTGTGAGCCATCCTCATAGCAACCCTGTAAGGTAGTTATACATTACTATCCATGTTTACAGCTGAAAATTTTAAGGCTCAATTAGATGAAGAAAATTGTCCCAAATTACAATGTTGTTAGTAATAAAGACAAGAATGATTTCTGCATTGAACAAAGAAATGTAATGAGCACCTACTAAATGCTGACAGAAATGTTAAGGGCAGAAAATACAAAGATGAGCGTGGTACAGTCCTAGACCCCAAGGGGCTTATAGATAGACAGGCATTGGGTTTGCTGTGCCAGTGGGAGATGGGAAAAGAAGACTTCACAGTGGGCAGGGCAAGGACAGCGTATCCACGGGCTATTTTGGAGGAACGGAGCTGGGAGGCTGGGAGAGGGGTGCGAGGGAGGTTGGAGAAGAGTCGCTGAAGGGATGAAGACAGGTGCTGAATCTCAGAGGTGGCTGGGACTTTCTCCTCAAAGAGGGGCAGCAGGGGTAATTCAGGCAAAGGAGACCCCAATGGTAAGGCACCAAAGAGAAAGACAGCCTGGTTCAAGACGGGGGCACTAAACAGTCAGTGTTGCTGAACCACATCTCCAACGTCCAATGCATGGCAGGAGATGGGGGCTGGAGAGCAGGTCTGCAAAACCAGGAGCAAAGAGGAGGCCAGGCTCCATCCATGGAAGGCTTTTACGCAGGGCCTTGGTCAGACTTGCAACTGAAATTATGATGGCTGTGTGGAGGGTGGGTTTGCGGTACCTGAGACGAAGCAAGAAACCTGCTCAGAAGACTGTTGCAATAATCCAGGGGAGGCGCAGAGAAGGCCTGGACCAGTTGGAGAGCAGGGGTCGCGATGTGAATCAGCATCCAGTGAGGCTCAAGGTGTGGAGGAGGATGGAGTCAGGCATAACTCTCAAGTTTCTAGCCTGGGAGACCAGGTGGGTGGAAGTCTAACCAACTGAAAAAAGAAAGACACCAGGGCTTCCCTGGTGGCGCAGTGGTTGAGAGTCTGCCTGCCAATGCAGGGGACACAGGTTCGAGCCCTGGTCTGGGAGGATCCCACATGCCGCGGAGCAACTAGGCCCGTGCACCACAACTACTGAGCCTGCGCGTGTGGAGCCTGTGCTCCGCAACAAGAGAGGCCGTGATAGTGAGAGGCCCGCGCACCGCGATGAAGAGTGGCCCCCGCTCGCCACAACTAGAGAAAGCCCTCTCACAGAAACGAAGACCCAACACAGCCAAAAATAAATAAATAAATTTATAAAAAAAAGAAAGACACCAGAGGCAGAACAAGTCTGGGGGGAGGTGCTTATAACGATGGTTTCAGAAGAGGATTTTGACACCCACAATTGAGCGGCAAAGGCAGACACTTCAGCAAATGCATTGCATAGTGAAATTGTATACAAATACTACACCAGGCATCTCTCGAGGGCAGCCAGGCCTCCTGAAGGGAGGAGAGGAGCCTCCAAGAGAGGCTGAGGGAACAACAGGCCTTATCTCCGTGAAGGGAGAGTCCAAGAAAGGGCTAAGAAGAGGTATCCAAGCCGAGGCACCCACCTGCTGCCCCGTGAAGAAGGATGAGAAGAGCATGAAACAAGAGAGAATCAGCCCCAAAGCTCCAAGCACACTCTGGCATCAGGTGGCTTTACCATGACCACCACCTGGGGCCCCAGGTAGACTGAGGCCTGAAGGAGAAGCCACTGTCCTGCCTAGTCTGAAGGGACAAGCCAGTGTCAGCACAGGCCCTGGCAGCCGTGCTGAAGACCAAGACACAAAGAGTGGACATGGGTGTGGACAAAGCAGGCAAAAGTGAGGAAACCGCTTTGGCCCTCCAGCCCTCATGCTCTGTCAACTCCCAACATCACGAGCCAACACAGAGAAGCAGACTGTAGAAGCACAAAAGGGAACTTGAAAAGTAGTGGCAATAATGGATCTCGGTATTATATGTCAGTTCAACCACAAGTCCAGTGGTGTCTACCTCAAAAATATCTGAAATCCGGGCTTCCCTGGTGGCGCAGTGGTTGAGAGTCCGCCTGCCGATGCAGAGGACACGGGTTCGTGCCCTGGTCCGGGAGGATCCCACATGCCGCGGAGCGGCTGGGCCCGTGAGCCATGGCCTCTGAGCCTGCACGTCCGGACCCTGTGCTCCACAACGGGAGAGGCCACAACAGTGAGAGGCCCGTGTACTGCCAAAAAATAAATAAATAAATAAATAAATAAATATCTGAAATCCGTCTGCCTCTCTCTCATCCTATCTCTTACTACACCCTCTGTCCCCTCTATTCCCTGGACTCCAATGGCAGGCTCTGTCCTGCTCTCCCTCTGGAGCCCTGTCTTCGGGCAGCCTCTGCACAGAGCCTGAGGATGACAGTCAGGCCAGTCTCACTCCCCTGCAGCCAGAGACCAAGGCGAGAAGAATCTCTGTGTCGGTTATGTGCAGGGTCAGACCCTGCCTTTAGTTAAAACTGTGATATTTTGCTCATCGTGGATTTTTCATTCATCTATATTTTTTAAATATAATTTGTCTTGATTAGTGAGTTTTTTGGTGCCCCCCTGAACTGTGAGCCTTACTTTCCTGACATTGCTCCTAGGCCCCAAATTCCTCCAAACACCTCCTGTGCACTTAGGAAATACTCTTTCTTCCTTCTCTTGGCCTACGGGCCGAGGTAACTGGACCACATTTCCCTCTGAACCACTGTCTCCAGACACATGTGTGGCTATCTCCGTGGCCTTTGTGTTTCCATGTTTCTGTGCACCCTGAGTTCCGTTTGGCTTCAGGATTTTGTGCTTTACTGTCCCTTCATCCTTCAATGCTCTCTTTCCAAATGGCTGAATCCTTCTTTGGGTGACACTCAGACAACGGTTCAATCCAAAGAAAAGCCCCCTCAGTCCCAGGCAGTCTCTTTTTTGCATCCTGATATATGTTCTCCATTCCACTTACCAGGTAGGAGCTGACATAACCTGGTCTATTTATTTGTTCACCCGACTTTTTTCTATTTCCCCCTCTCCACGCAGGTAAAGTCTATGAGAGCAAATCCTGTGTTTTTGCTCACACTTTCTCCCAAGAGCTAGAACAAGATCTGGTGCACAGGAGTTCAAATATTTGTCGAATGAACAAATGTACTACAGCCACCAAGTATTTAGGTTAATAATAGAACTAGGTGCATAGTGTTTAAAGACTGGACATATTTAAAATCATAAATGTAATACTTTTACATTTGAATATAAATGAATATCTCAAAAACTGGGACAATTTTCTGGTTTTTTTTTCTTGAAATTAGTTCTCAATGAAGAGGGATAGTCATCATAGAGCATCTGTGAAAAGGCCTCCTTAATGTGGCATTCAGACTTTCTCTACCTTTCTATGTTGCGCAAATGAAGTCACATCTCTCTCCACTTAAGAATTTAATTCCCTTAATTATAAATGTAAGAGAGTGAATGACAATACTGATAACCAGCATCTAAAGCAGTTCACATTCATGGGCCAACTGGTCTCCAGTTCTAACATTCCAGATCATTCTGGTTCTCAGATCACCCACTCTTAACTTATGCAGGTAATAGGAAGTTTCTTGCTATGGCCAGGAGAACCAGTTGGCATCTGGTACCTTCAAGTAAATCTCCAAAGAAAGCAAGCCAGGGACGAGAAAATTTTTATCATTCACAGAAAAAATCCCCATAACCAGCCACACATGAACTACACAAACATTCATTCAGTGATTAAAAATCAGCTTCACATAAAATTTTAAGAGTTTACTATGTGTGTGCTGGACTCAGTGCTAGGAGGTTTTATTTATATTATCTTATTTAATCCTTGCAACACCTCTGTGAGGTAGGTAATACAAGCCCACAATCCTTTATCTACAATTTAAAAAGCCAAAAAGCTTTGAAAACTGAAAGTTATTTTGTTAACTCATTTGGCAGCAGAAACTGGCCTGAATGAAGTGATGTGAGTGTAACTACCATCGTCATTTAATCCATTTACTATGAATGTTTATGTGTTGTCACAGAAGTAAGAAGGTATTTGATTATAGGGAACCGCTGGGGTATTACATAATATATAATACATGCACAGTATTACTTTTATTCAAATAAAATCTGAAAAAACTCTAAGTTCCTAAACACATCTGGCCCTAGAATTAAACTGAGTATTATCCTCAATTTTATAGAGGAGGATGTTGAAGCTTACATATTAAAGTAATTTGCCCAAAGTCACATGACTAGAATATGATAAGGTAGGATGTGAATATACGTCTTTTGACCCCAATGTCATTTTCTACTCTGAAGCAGCTGATTTTCTAGCAAGGAAGATAATACATCAATGTAAACAACTACAGCACAAGGAGAAGGTGAATGAGTACCTTAAGAGTGGTACAAAAACAGTTCTGTCAGAATTCAAGGAAGAGAGATTCCTTTGACTAGACTGTTCAAGGAGGGCTTCATGTTAATACTTTTCTTTTCCACAAATATCTCTTCTGTCACAGCTCAAGGGGGTTTGGCCACAAGCATGTTGTTACCCCAGAAACCTCAGGCTAGCCCAGGAGCCTGGGCTATACCTAGTGACTGGTACCCAAGATGGAGCTGGACGATTGAGATTTGGGTGGGCCAAGAGCAGGGGTAGCTGGGGAGATAAATTAGGTAACAGAAGCTGGCCCTTATTGAAGACAGTGGGGCTCTTCAAATATGGTATCTAAAGATCATAGCAAGCTTCAGTGCGAGCAATTTTCAGAATCAAGAAGTCTAATATGGCAGCTCAAACATCAGAGGATTCCAGGGAGCAACTTGAGAGTCCGGGAAGGCAACTGCAGATCTATTTACTCATAGCAGGCCACCCGTCCATCACAGAGTTCACTAGTCGTGAGAATAAGCCAAGGGTAGTTAAGTGAGACAATGAGTTCTAATCAAGATAACGGAGAAGCACAGCAACATGTTTTGGGTCAGCATAGGAGGGTGCAACGGGTTTTCAGGAGCGCAGAAGAGTCCTAAAAGGTTCTTTGGTTTTACCTGACACAGGCATACTGGATATATCTGACTGCAGACAGAGAACCAGGGACTTCTATTTTGGAAAAATGCCAGACTAGAGATTCTGAAATCTACCAGCTATAAAAAGAATTTAAAAAGAGATATATATATACACACACATACATAGACACATACACATATATATATAATATTATAAGGTATATTATCCATTATACTACACATATAGATAATAATCATATATCATGTTATATAATTATAATATATATAAACTGTATAATTATATAGACATATATTAATCAGTTTTTTAAAAAAAAATAAGTGAAATAGGGCTTCCCTGGTGGCGCAGTGGTTGAGAGTCCGCCTGCTGATGCAGGGGACACGGGTTCGTGCCCCGGTCCGGGACGATCCCACATGCCGCAGAGCGGCTGGGCCCGTGAGCCATGGCCACTGAGCCTGCGTGTCCAGAGCCTGTGCTCCGCAACGGGAGAGGCCACAACAGTGAGAGTATTAATCCTTGCAACACCTCTGTGAGGTAGGTAATACAAGCCCACAATCCTTTATCTACAATTTAAAAAGCCAAAAAGCTTTGAAAACTGAAAGTTATTTTGTTAACTCATTTGGCAGCAGAAACTGGCCTGAATGAAGTGATGTGAGTGTAACTACCATCGTCATTTAATCCATTTACTATGAATGTTTATGTGTTGTCACAGAAGTAAGAAGGTATTTGATTATAGGGAACCGCTGGGGTATTACATAATATATAATACATGCACAGTATTACTTTTATTCAAATAAAATCTGAAAAAACTCTAAGTTCCTAAACACATCTGGCCCTAGAATTAAACTGAGTATTATCCTCAATTTTATAGAGGAGGATGTTGAAGCTTACATATTAAAGTAATTTGCCCAAAGTCACATGACTAGAATATGATAAGGTAGGATGTGAATATACGTCTTTTGACCCCAATGTCATTTTCTACTCTGAAGCAGCTGATTTTCTAGCAAGGAAGATAATACATCAATGTAAACAACTACAGCACAAGGAGAAGGTGAATGAGTACCTTAAGAGTGGTACAAAAACAGTTCTGTCAGAATTCAAGGAAGAGAGATTCCTTTGACTAGACTGTTCAAGGAGGGCTTCATGTTAATACTTTTCTTTTCCACAAATATCTCTTCTGTCACAGCTCAAGGGGGTTTGGCCACAAGCATGTTGTTACCCCAGAAACCTCAGGCTAGCCCAGGAGCCTGGGCTATACCTAGTGACTGGTACCCAAGATGGAGCTGGACGATTGAGATTTGGGTGGGCCAAGAGCAGGGGTAGCTGGGGAGATAAATTAGGTAACAGAAGCTGGCCCTTATTGAAGACAGTGGGGCTCTTCAAATATGGTATCTAAAGATCATAGCAAGCTTCAGTGCGAGCAATTTTCAGAATCAAGAAGTCTAATATGGCAGCTCAAACATCAGAGGATTCCAGGGAGCAACTTGAGAGTCCGGGAAGGCAACTGCAGATCTATTTACTCATAGCAGGCCACCCGTCCATCACAGAGTTCACTAGTCGTGAGAATAAGCCAAGGGTAGTTAAGTGAGACAATGAGTTCTAATCAAGATAACGGAGAAGCACAGCAACATGTTTTGGGTCAGCATAGGAGGGTGCAACGGGTTTTCAGGAGCGCAGAAGAGTCCTAAAAGGTTCTTTGGTTTTACCTGACACAGGCATACTGGATATATCTGACTGCAGACAGAGAACCAGGGACTTCTATTTTGGAAAAATGCCAGACTAGAGATTCTGAAATCTACCAGCTATAAAAAGAATTTAAAAAGAGATATATATATACACACACATACATAGACACATACACATATATATATAATATTATAAGGTATATTATCCATTATACTACACATATAGATAATAATCATATATCATGTTATATAATTATAATATATATAAACTGTATAATTATATAGACATATATTAATCAGTTTTTTAAAAAAAAATAAGTGAAATAGGGCTTCCCTGGTGGCGCAGTGGTTGAGAGTCCGCCTGCTGATGCAGGGGACACGGGTTCGTGCCCCGGTCCGGGACGATCCCACATGCCGCAGAGCGGCTGGGCCCGTGAGCCATGGCCACTGAGCCTGCGTGTCCAGAGCCTGTGCTCCGCAACGGGAGAGGCCACAACAGTGAGAGTCCCACGTACTGCAAAAAAGTAAATAAATAAATAAGTGAAATACCGGCAGACCTGCTAAGAAGCTAAGGCTGAGATCAGAGAGGTGAAAGAGTTCGAATGCAGCCATTGTGAAAGACAAGAAGCCAGGTTGGAGACCCATTTGCACAGAGCTGGGATTCACCTCAGGAAAACGGTGAACCAAAAGAGAGCCTGTCCAGCAATGGCGAGCACAAAGGAAACCTTGGCTCTGGATCGAGGTTGAAAAAACAAAACAACAACAAAAAATTGTCCTCTGAGGTTTCAAAAAACCCAAATTGGCCACACACAGGGTTCAGGGCTAGAAATCACACTATCTGTGTGGCCCAGAAAACTTAGACGAGAACTTCATTTAAAGTGGACCCAGGTCTGTGGTGCCCCCAGGTACCTGGCAAAGACAATTGGAAATCTACCCAGAGAAACAAACCCTCGACCCAGGTCTCACAGCACCCCCTCAGAGATAATGCCAACAAATATGAACTCACAATCAAAAATTACAAAATCCACCAGGAGACAAGCACCCATGAACAAGAGTCATCAGAAACAATAAACAACAGAACCAGAACTGCAAAGGCTTCAGAAGATGGCAGCATCAGATTCTAAATGAAAGATAAGTACGCTTAATATCTTTAAACAAATGGAGGAATTGAAGCCACGAAGACCTCTTAATGAATAGGGAGGAAGAGACTAAAATGGAAAAAAAAAATGACTGGACAAATCTGAAAAAAAATAAAAGGGAACTGTAGTAGTGGAAATGAAATAATTGTAATTTTAAACTCAGTGAAACCACAAGGATACCATCAGCCAAATCCCGAATGTGGGAAATTCCACAGGACAAATGACCTGTTTCTTCAACAACTAGATGGCAAGGATGAAAACAAATGACATGGAACTGTTATAGATTAGAAGAGATTTAAAAGACCTCAACCAAATGCAATGTGAGGATCCTGATTCAAATAAACAAAATCTAAACTATTGCTAAGAAATTCTATCTAAAGAGAATTGTTTGAGGGACTACAAATGTTTATGCTGACATTGCTGAAATGGGCTTTTGTCTTAGACTTATATTGGGGGACAATACAAGAAACAGCCATCTACCAGCCCTCCACAGTTTTCACTGTAAGAATACCATCTGGGATAATGTCACTACCCTATGGTGTGCTCTTAATGAAGACCTGAGGGAGGATTTGCTTTCAAGTCTCCAGAGAAAAACTGCTTCTCCTAAACTGATTCACTTTTATCTCAAGGATACTGCAGCTCTTGAAACCATGGCAGTTTTTCTTTTTCCTTTGGTCTTTAGGAAACTCAAAGTCGAATACGCAATCCACCTCAAGCAGCTGCACAGAACCATATGGGACACATTCCTGTGTGCTATTTTATCCCAAATTAGCTCTATTTGCCTTTCCCTGGATTCCCTTAACCATATAGTTTATACTTTGCATATTTTTATAATCCACCTCAAGGTTTAAATAAAATTGTAAACCACCTCAAATTCTTGGTGTCTACTTTAGGAGGAACGCAAGCTTTATATAAGTTTTTGGGGGGGTGATTAGAGATGGTGCTTATAATGTGAATGCCACCCAGACACTCAACAAAAGTGTTTCTGCACTTAGCTTTTTATCTCAAATAAGCTATAGTTCTTTAAAGGCACAAAACTGTATCTTCTCCAACTTTATATCACACATATGCCTTGCACACTTAACTAATCTGTTTAGGGGTGAGAGAACTAGCGCATCATTAAGACTTCAGACAATAGTGTAATGCTCTCAGGTTTACTGACAGGAATGAATCAAGCTACATTCTTTGGAGCCAACGTCTGAATCTGTGCAATAGATTTTCATAATCTGCTAAGACTCAAAATCCTGGAGAGGGAGATAAATACTGATGGGTACTTCATAGGTTAATAGTACCTTGCATTCCACTCCTAAGTATATTGAAAATATAGCCCAAATTAATACGGGAGATGCAAGTCATGGCAAATTCATTAGACTCCCTCCTCTTTTAAATTCGTATTCTGTTTCTGAAGTTTTGGTCAAACTCATATGCTGTTCATCCTAGACCATTACGTATGATAACTTAGTATCCGACTCTGTTTGAAATTCCATATATCCCATTTTCTGTTTGTATTAGCATAGCCTAAATAAGACTAGAGGCTAAAAAGCAGAGACACACATGATGGGGTACTGGCAGTATGAGTCTCAGTTCCCAGGGAACCAGAGGTACAGTAGAAACGAGAGATGGGCTGAGCAGGGATGACGCAGGGTACCAAAAGCAACAGTAATGTCTGTATTTACTGTATATTTTAAAGAAGAATTTATTATTCCCATTTTAGAGGTGAGAAAATCAAGGTGCTCAGAAGTTATTTAATTTCTCTGAGGTCCACAAAGAGAAAGTGACCGAACGAGAATTTGAATTTAGAGGTAGATATCTAATTCTAAAGCTTCTTCCATACCATCCTGCAGTGGAGAGAAGCAGAACGAAAAAAATGTAAACAATGTGTTTGAGGGTTTGGAGGAATGAGAACAACATGGGGAAGAAAGAAAGAAACAAACTGATAGGAAAAGGAAAGTGATGTTTATTAATTCAACTGCTGTGAGCCAAGCACTTTTACTGCCTTACCTTATTTAAGTCATGCAAACACTTTGTTTGGTAGGACGTTTTTGTCCACAGACAAGATGAGCCTCAGAAAAGGAAAGTGACATCTCCAAGTCACACAGCAAGTAAATACATAGCTGGGAATCAAATCCACGTCTTGTGACCTGAAGTCAGGGACTCCAAAGGCCATTGTTCAAACACAAATTACCTTCATTCTCTTATTTCTATTGGGTTTTGTTCAGATCTGTCTAACCAAATCTCAAGACCCAGTCCAGGAAGAGGTCAAGAATACACGACAAGCTTTCAGAGCTGCCCTGTCCAGCAGGGCTAGGGTGACTAACCATCCTGGTTTCCCCAGCTCTGAAGCATTTCTCAGGATATGGGACTTTCAGTGCTGAAATCAAGGCAATTCCAGGCAGATACTGATGGGAGAACTCAATGGCTCAGCCAGAGAGGGTTCTATCCACCATGGGGTTACTAGTTCCATGCAGAGATGGCCTTAGCATGGCAGCCAAGTAGGGGTGCCAGGATGGACGGGCAGACGCAGTAGGGGACAAACAAGAAGACAATGAGACAGAGTTGGAGTTCTAGGAATTCAGGAGCCAGTCTTGTGAAAACAACACACATAAGATGATGTTTCTCTTACACTAGGCTAAGAATCTCTTTGGATTTAAAAAATACTCATACAGCACCAGAACTGCCCTGATGAACATCTAATTCTACCAGTTTGGTCTGAACAAAGGGTTTTTTTCCCAAGCCCTTTGCCTCATATCCACCTACAGAACATAATTTTGAAATTGAGGTCTTTGAACCCTGGCTTCTCTCCTCACCCTAAGCACTGACCCTCTCTTTAGTGTTTTTACCCCTCTCTTTATAGACAACCAGCATTCTGAATTTTGCCCATCTTATCAAAATCTGGAAAGGCTCTGCAATCATTCATTGAACCCACTGGTGTGACTTTAAGCCAAAGCGGACATTTCCCCAGGGTATTTTCATCTTCTTTTATCCTACATCTCCAACTGTGGAGTGACTGGCTCTCCTTATAGCACCAAAGAGGACATGGGATAGTTGTCGGGGTGTGTGGAGAGGAACAGACGCCTCTCCCTAACCTCTGCCACTACCACAGTCCATGGAGTTGACATCGGACAAGTAAATCTAATTCAGAACTGCAAGCACCTGGTTGAAAAAAATGGGTAAGGCTTGTCCTCTTTTGAAACTTTATTTACCTAACTTATTTTTTCCCCAGAATTAGAATAGTAAAAGAGTTTTTAAAAAGTTGTTCCCTGAATCTGGGAGATATCTCTCTTTTGACAGTTCACTGAAAAATTATTCAAGTGAAGGAGGCAGAATAGGAGAGCAGAGGGTTTTTGCAATTTTCTTCATATTATGTTTTTTATAACTTTTTATTGAGGTATTACCTATTGTGTAGAGAAGTACACAAATCACAACAACACAGTTCATATTTTTAAAAATCTGAACACTCATGTAATCAGTACCCAGATCAAGAAACAAAATACAGGGGTTTCCCTGGTGGCGCAGTGGTTGAGGGTCCGCCTGCCGATGCAGGGGACACGGGTTTGTGCCTCGGTCCGGGAGGATCCCACATGCCGCGGAGCAGCTGGGCCCGTGAGCCATGGCCGCTGAGCCTGCGCGTCTGGAGCCTGTGCTCCGCAACGGGAGAGGCCACAACAGTGAGAGGCCCGCGTACCGCCAAAAAAAAAAAAAAGAAAGAAAATACGTATTACCAGTCGTTCCCTACCCATCCAGAGATAAACCATACAAATGAAATCCTTTGCTTTGTATTCTTTTCTGGCTGGCTTCTTTCACTCAGTATTATCTTTGTGAGATGTTGCTGCATGAGGCACTCGTTCGTTCTTCCTCGTTGCTATAAAACCTGCCTTTGAATGAATATGACACGACTTATTTTCCATTCTAGTGTTAATGGCCATTTGTAGTTTCTACCTTGAGGTGACTACGAATAGTGCCTCTATGAACTTGATTATACATGCCTTTTGGTGAACATATGTATGCATTTCAGTTGTTAATATACACACTTAGGGATAAAATCACAGGGTCATGGGATATGCATGCAAATGTTCAACTTCAGAAGATATCGCCAAACGGTCTTCAAAGCCTTAGCCATTTCCAAGGAGAGAACAATTGATAATGAGAGCACAGATTTAGAAGAAATTCTGGAAATCCAGTGAGCACATTCCCTGGTTCCTGGCTGACCTGCACTCCCACTGACCCCAATGGGCACAAAGCTCTTAATAAAGAAGGCACATCCCCTTTCTTCTGTACCCCTTTCACTACCCGGAACTTGGTAAAAGCAGCCATGGAATGACCATGGGGTAGGGACCCTGATTTTCAACCTACAACCTCTGTAAATCTCCTGGCTCCAAGCTGGCCAAGCATGGCAACAGTTTGGAACTCACTTTCTAAATACACAGAGCTGGGCTGGGCTCCATCACCTACAGCAAGACACTTAGCTTCTCTGAACCAGCTTCCTTATCTGTAAACTGACAATTGTTGTATAAAGGCACTTGTCCACACTTGTCACTAAGGAGATTATATTAGTTACCTGAGCTGCCATAACAAGTACCACAAACGGGGTGGTTTAAACAACCAACATTTATTCTTTCACAGTTCTGGAGACCAGAAGTCAGAAATCAATGTGTCGGCAAGAGTTCGTTCCTTCTGGGATCTCTGAGGGCGAATCTGTTCCATGCCTCTCTCTTGGCTGCTGGCAACGCTTGGCATTTCTCAGCTTGCAGCTACTTAAATCCAGTCTCTGCCTACACGGTCATGTGTAGGCCTTCTTCCCTGTGTGTCTCTCTGTGTCCACCCTAATCCAGTATGACCTCAGCTTAATCATCATCTGCAAAGACCCTATTTCCAAATAAGATCATATTCTGAGGTTCTGGTGGACATGAATTTTGAGAGACACTATTCAACTCAAAGCAGGGACATTTAATAAATAGTAACTATTAGTATCTACTATTTTATTATTTTCCTGACTGATGGCTGGCTGGCTGGACCTCTCATTCAACAACTGGACAAATAGTATTGAATGTCTACTGAGGGCCAGGCACAGTTATAGGTGCTGGCGATACGGTCCCTGCTCTCACGAAAGTTACATGCTAAGGGAGCAGGGAGGGAGAGCAACAAATCTATAAATAATCACATAACCTGTCAGACGGTGACCATAAGAAGAAAAGGAACAGTGTATCTAAAAGTTCCGACTCTGTTCCCTCCGTTCTACCCTGTATGCGACCTTCTGCTCTGGGGCCTTGTTGTTGTCACATCAGCCCTTCGTTGTGTCCTTTGCAAAGGAGGACATGAATTTTCCCATCTAAAACTGAGAAAACCCATTCCGGATAGCATTTTCCATTACAGTGGACAAATTAATCATGATTATACCATAAACTGGAGACTTCTTTAACCGAGGAAATTGTTCTAAATGAAAGGATAGCTCACAGGGTAGGAGGTAAATCGGATTCCACAAGTGATAATAAGAAAGAGCAAAAGGAGGGCAGTTACGTATCAGGCTGCATGAATCATTTACTATAAATCCAGATGTTTGCAAAATGAAAAACAGGCCAAGTCCATGACCTCGTGAACTGATGTAAGGACTGGTTAAAATATGATGGGAGGATAAATATCAGGGATTTTTTTTTTTAAGTCATGAAAAGGCCATTTACCTATCTATCACCTAAAAACATGTAGGGATAATATATATATATATATATTGAAATTTTTATTTTGAACTGCCGTCAAGCCACTTAAATTTTTTAGTAACCAAAGTTTCAATTATTATAAATCAGTAGCACAGCATGAGTGGCTTGTTATATCACTGTGGAGAGAAAAACACTTTGTTAAGCTCGTTTCCAAGGAAATGAAACGCTTTTCAGACATGTCATTAACGCTCATAAAATTCCCCCAAGCCAAGTAGAGGGCAGATGTTATTTTTCAGAATGGTCACAGACCATCAATACAAGGAAATCTCAGTTAATTGTTTGAGTATTTATTTGCTTATTTATACTTGGAGAAACCAATTTAAGAAAGGAGACAGAGGTGGTCTGTATTACTAAAATACATATCAAACTACATAGAAGGAACCTATGGTTTATAAAAAAAAGTGAAGCCTACGTGGAGGATTAACCTATCACAAACAGAAGCAAAACACCAACGAAGTGGAAACTGTCTGCTCTTGTACATTCATGAAGCAAAGAGTCTTGAACCCCCCAAGACACCTCCTGAGTTTGTACTAACCCAGAATTAACCTATCACAAACAGAAGCAAAACCCCAATGAAGTGGAAACTGTCTACTCTTGTACATTCATGAAGCAAAGAATCTTGAACCGCCCCCCCCCGAGACCCCTCCTGAGTTTGTACTAACGCAGAATTCATTTCCACACTGACCCAGAACATAGCCGGTGCCCCAAGATTCCACTGCTTTAACCACCACACACCACACTCTACACACCACACTCCTACTCGTATTTCCAAATCCCATATTTCTCTGTATTCTCCCTGAATTGTTCTGCTTCATGATGGGATGTTTGGACCACTGTTCTTATCCTCTTCCCATCACCACCAGTTTCTGGGAAACGACATCCCCAGCTCCCATGTATTCCCACCTAGTACTTCTGTCCTCACTCTTCATAGCATATCCATCTGCATCTGCCTCTAATGTGCTTACCCCGCTTATAGGCTTGCAAGAGTTTCCCTGACCTACCCAAGAAAGGTAGAGATCATCTCGGATGCATAAAAGGCAGCAACAGTCAGGTCTTCATGGCTTTCTTTGCCTATAGTAGTTAAGACTATGAATGAGCCTGTGGCGCCCTGAAAGACAATTCTGAATTCTGCAGTACGTTCATTCACAGAATCACTCATTAAGTAAATACTTACTGAGCCGTGTTGGGTGATAAATTACCTCAACACATGGTAGCCTCCAAGTATACTAACAGGCAAGCTCTCCCAGGGGTCACAGAACAGAAAGGCTCTCAGACTACCTTAGGCTTGAATCACATGGTTCATCAAGTGAATTTAAAACATGCAGTGAGAAGCAAGGTGAAAAGATATGGTGTCAGTTATCACACTCAGACTAGAGTGCAAGCAGGTGGAAGAAACCACACGACCGGAATTCTGGGTTCAGCCTTCCCCATGGATGCTATTGTTGTAAGGACCAGAGTTAGGGATGGGCAAGAGGTGAAGGTGCCTGGGGTCAGGGGCGCACACCTGCTCTATCAGAGCAGCTCCGTCAGGCCATAGCTGTAGTTTGGCAATTAGCCTATTGAGATGCCACGGATTATACTGCACTTCCTTGGTTAAGGACACACAGGCCAAAAGCGACACGTCAATGGATACCCAAATTAAGCCTTCATAAATATTCGGCACTTCGTGTGTATTTAGTGTGTTATGAATATTTTGTAGCTACTTGGTCCTTCAACTCCTCTCTATATTCATACATATACTCTAATTCATTTATTTGTCGAACAGGCTACTCCGGGCTTAACATATTAATGAGTTTCATCCATTCCATTTGTTTTCTCCTATAGCGGAACTGAACATTCTCAAACAATATAGCAAAATGTACATTAGGAACAGCCACTGCATCCCAAGGTCTGGGGGCAGGAAGAAGATGCACAGAGCAGAAAGTAAAGAGTGAGCACGTGGGGACATGGGCAGCAAAGACATCCTGGAGGGGCTGCTCTGTGACGTAAGACTTAAAAGCTGGGAGGGACCAGCCCTGGGGAAGCAGAGGGTTTGGGCCTTCCAGACAGAAGAGGGACAGCCAAGCAACTGCACTTAAAAGCTGGGAGGGACCTGCCCTGGGGAAGTAGAGGGTTTGGGCCTTCCAGACAGAAGAGGGACAGCCAAGCAACTGCACTTAAGAGTGACCCAGCCTGATGCCTGCGGAAAACTAGAACATCAGGTGCCAAGTGCAGAACGGGTGCATGGAAGGTGGGGCCGGAGAGGGGACAGGCAGGCCAGCAGGTGGAAGGTCTACATCAAGCTGGAGCTGGACAACGCTGAGGAGGAGATAGGCCGCCTCCTTTGAGGGCTGCATGTGGACTCGGGATCCCAGCCAGGACTGCGTGGTGGAGGCTCTGGGCATCACAGACCGGGTTGCTGAGTGGTGAAAATCGAATGCGTTGCAGGTCAGGTGAGTAGGAGGCCAGCGGCGTCCGGGGAGCAGGTGGGGTACTGCTCAGCGGAGGCCCACTTCACCTCCACCTCTGTGCTGCAGCCAAGCCCTGTGGGCTTTGTTTGTCAGAACTGTCTCAGAGTAAATGAAGCGGATTTCACCTCTTTCCCTTCCAGCCGCTGATGGACGATCTCACCCAGCGGTGGACAGCGTTCAACACTATGTCATTCCACATTACGATTCCTGTTTGGTTTCTTGGCGAACAGGGGGCAGACTCAGAGCTCAGTTTTGATTTCACAAAGGGGCCCCTTTGCTCCACTCATTATGGATAAACAAACCCCCTTTCTGGGCCCTTTTTCAACCAGAGCTGATTAGGTTGTATCTATATTTGTGGTAAAAGGGTAAACATCCTCCAATTTCTTTAAATTTTCACTGATAGACTCAGAAAGATCTAGTCTAACTCCTAATGCCCAACCTATAACCTGGGAGCAGAGGGGAAGCTATAGGAAAGAAAGAAAACAAATACCTGTGAATTGTAAACTGTATGCTTCCTAGTTCTTCAAGCCAGCTTAAATTAATGGGCTGGACTTCCCTGGTGGCGCAGTGATTGAGAGTCCGCCTGCCGATGTAGGGGATGCGGGTTTGTGCCCCGGTCCGGGAGGATCCCACATGCCGAGGAGGGGCTGGGCCCGTGAGCCATGGCCGCTGAGCCTGCGTGTCCGGAGCCTGTGCTCCGCAACGGGAGAGGCCACAACAGTGAGAAGCCCGCGTACCGCAAAAAAAAAAAAAAAAAAATTACAATGGGGTGCTCCATTCTCTTATTCATTCACTCAGCAAACATTCTGTGAGTCCTTAATGTGTAGGCAGCACATGTGTTTCACACAGTGATTCAACATCAGGCCCAGGTAGTGTTCATATGACACAGCTTAATTTATAAGTCAGAGATGGATTTTTCCCTCAATTAATAATGCTTAAGTTTCCAGGCCCCTCCCTTGACCAGGTATTTTCCAAGACCCTGGGAGAGGACTTAGCAAAGAGTTTACATAGTTGTGTGTTTTATGAAACATGCAAATGTATAATATTTTAACTGCATTGGCTTAAGCCCCATTTTATATTTCCATTTTGGCCTTCCTTCAGCCACACTTCCCCTCGAGTTGGATGGTTTTGGAGTGGCTACAGGCATTTTGGGGTTCTGGCTAAGAAGTTAAATTGGGGGTACATTTGTGTTTAGCAGGATGTATGTATGTGGATCACAGTCATTTACCATGGATAGTTAAGTCAGTATTAACCATCCCTGTACAAGACCTAATCCCAGGAATGCTCCTCCATCACTGTGCTGACTTGCCCTGCATCAGGACCAAAGTACAGGGCCAAAGGTCACATCACGATCTGAATGTGTCCTACTGAACCCCGTACCCAAGTAAGTGGGTAACAGGAGAAACAAGGTTTGACATGGAAGGAGCCGGAAGTTAGTCTGCCTTTTCCAGTCATCAGATGTGTAAAACTGGGTCCTTTGGTTGGGGACCCCAACGTTTTGGTTTGGGGAGGAGACACAGAAAGGTCCACAGGATGAATCACTACCTAGGTATGCCTGGCCTACCCTGGGAGTGCTAGAAAGCCAGGGGTAATGTGGGCCTAAGTGAAAGAAAGGAAGGAAGCATTGAATGCAGAGGGGGTGGAGACAGACAGGAAAAGATGGCTTTGTCACCTGGAAGAATTGTATGACTTGCGGGACTAAGTGACACAATGTAGCCTTGGTATGTAGGGTTCTCTTTGGTCCTAAAATAGGATTCACGACACAAAATTATGCCCAGCAGTTGAAGCCACATGAATACAGAGTAATACTGCAAACTGTCAGATCCTACCTTGGTCATCGTTTGTATCTGCAGCTTTGAGTTATTTATACAAGTGTCTTACTTCCTTGGCTCTGAAACCAGAAAAAAATGTCTCTGACCTCAATTCCAGAGTAGTGTTGTCTGAATGCCACAGCTTGCTTTCACGAGCAAGTCTCTGAAAGTGTGTCTACAGTTTTACTGACAAAGTACCCACCTCTGCCTGCCCCAGAGGCATCTACCTTCCTGTTCCGGATACATTAACACATAGTCCTCCGCTCAGTCCCAGCCTGGAGCCCTCTCCATCAGAAGATAAACTAGGCTCACCACATGGCAATACCAAGTTTCCAGGCTACTCCGGGAAGTTTAGTCCATCTGTGCCTCAAGTACCTTGGGTTTCCAGCGCACCATCAGCCAACAGCTGCAGGCTCCCCTACTCATGGTGGGAAAACGTGATTCATGGAGCTATAACGTATATGCTTCAGGGGTCTAAGCGAAACATAACCTAGAAGCTTTTGTAGTAATAAGTGTGAAGTACAATCTAGGAGACTCAAGACATAAAAAGCATAAAATCATCAGTCTCTGTAGATTATTGTCCTAGACGGATCATGATGCTTGATGGAGTTTCTACCACATCTTCAGTCCCAATCTGATGGACGACGCTACTGCAGGCAGTTCTTTACACACAAATCAGTGTCACTTGGGATGGGATGCTTTGGGCAGAAAATCTGATTTGATTAGTTTCAACAATAAGGAACTAATTACCTCACACAACGAGTCAAAGAGTAATTCAGCCGCTCAAAGATTTTTTTCCACCCTACCATCCTCCGTGTGGTGTGACCTTCCAGCTCGGCTCCCCCTTATGGTGTCAAGATGCTACTGCAGCTTCAGATAATACATGTCAAAGGCCTTGTCTGGAAGGCAGAAAGGGCCTGCTTCCTCTCACATGTGGCTTTTTTAAAAGTCAGGTTTATGAATATAAGTTACATACAGTAAAATTCACCATTTTAAGTGTACATTTTGATGAGTTTGACAAATGTATACAGCCATGTAGCAATCAAGGTGTAGGACATTTCCATCATGCCGAAAAGCTCCCTCATGTCTGCTTGTAGTCAGTCTTCTCCCTCCACCCCAGCAGCTGGCAACCGCTAATCTGAATTCAGTCCCTATAATTTGCCTTTGCAAGGATGTCAGATAAATGGAATCATACATGAGAGTAGCCATTTGTGTCCAGCTTCTTACACTTAAGCACGATGCATTTGTGGTCCATCCGTGTTGTTGCATATCTCAGTAGTTTGTTCTATTACTGAGTGGTACTCCATTGTATAGATATACCATGATTTGTTTACCTGTTCATGGACAAACATGGACATTTGGGCTGTTTCCAATTTTATCTATAATGAATAGAGATGCTGTAAACATTCACAGACAGGTCTGTGTGGATGTATGTTTTCATTTCCCTCAAGTAAATTCTTAGGAGTGGGATTGCTGGGGAAGTTAACGCACATCATTTTTTTTTTTTTTTTACAATGTTTTGTTTTGTTTTAAATGAAAGCTTCTTTCTGTATTTATTTATTTATTTTTGGCTGTGTTGGGTCTTCGTTTCTGTGCAAGGGCTTTCTCTAGTTGCGGCGAGCGGGGGCCACTCTTCATCACGGTGCGCGGGCCTCTCACTATCGCGGCCTCTCTTGCTAATCTTTTAAGAGCAAGAAAACTTTCCCCAGAAGTTCCTCTGTGTTTGTTGGGTCCCGAGCCCCTGCCTAAACCAATCTTGGGCAGAAGGAACAGAAAGAAATGAACCAAAATCCACTGTCACGGCTATACAGGAAGGACAATCTCCCCTGGTCATATAGCTTCCTATGGAAACAAAATCCAGCCTCTTCCAGCAGGAAAAAAGAGAAAAATAGGTTTGCGCCAGTGACCAGTAGAGACCCACCCAAGAAACACCCTAACTCTGGACTTCTTGTATTAGATAATTAATTCCTTATTTTGAAAGCCACTTGAATCAGATTTTCTGCTGAAAGCACCCTGAATGACCCATGTGTGGCTGCCTGCAGCAGTTTTACCCATCAGAGGGAGACTGCCATGACTGATACCTGGTAACCTTGGGGTCCTGGCCACAGCTGATTGGACCACAAGCTGGTCAATGGCCCACGAGAGGCTCACTGAGGTGTTCCCCTCTAGATCTGGCAGAACCACTCACATAGTCTCTGGGAGAGTTTGAGCTCAAGACAGAGGAAAAGAGACAGTAAGTAGAAGAAGAAGGGCAGCAGAATCAGACACAGAGAACTCAAGCAGAAAGGATGAAGGAAGGAGAGTAGAGGGATGCCATTTCAGAATGAGACAGTGATCCAGAGGGATGACAGAAGCAGCAGCAGAGATTAGCAGAACCCTCTGTACGACTCAGTCATCAGATGAGGGAACACTGGCCATCACTTCCAGGAGAGGGTAAGATGCCACTGCCACAGCTTCAGGGGATCTGGAAGAGTTCTCTGTTTTTGCTGAGACGATTGCCAGTCTTTTTTTTTTTTTTTTTTTTTTTTTTGCACGGACCGGGGCACGAACCCACGTCCCCTGCATCGGCAGGTGGACTCTCAACCACTGCGCCACCACGGAAGCTCAGCCCTTTTCTTTTAATGATGTCAGGATGTATCCACCTCTGCACTGTGGGGTTGGTATTCTGAATGCCCATTTAACAAGAAAAACAGGAATTCTTTTTTTCCTTATGAATTGCTTTCCTGAATCTCCTATATGTGTTTCATCTATTCTCCCTGGCTGTGTGTGTTTTTGTGTGTGGAAAAAGCAAAGCTTAAATGTCAGAAGGAAGGGATCACATTCCCCATCCTCTTGCCAACCAAGAGCACATTTACTAGTCTCTTCCCTCCATTAAATGTTAAATGATGTTTATGAAGCACCCACATGGGCCTGGAGCTTTTCTCAGTGCTCAAGGTTGCCAGGTGGTCAACATAATGGCATTACCCTTTATTTGAACTCTCTACTCTGGTGTTCTTGGAGGCCCTGCAGGAACACGAGCAGACTCAAATTTAAAGTGAGAACCAAGAAGGGGGATAGATATGACACATGAGGAGTAGTCCCGATTCTCAATCAGGTAAATCAGTGGGCCGTGCCTGGTCAGTTTCACCTTATCAGTGCTGTCCAACTGCTGTCCTCAACTTCTCTGGTCATCCTCTACCCTGCCTGAGCCCTCTGCCCCTTACCGTCCACAGGAAGATTTGACAACCCAGCAAGTGTCAAAAGGGTATCAAAATAGATCAACTTTTCCTATGAGAATCTCACAGATGGAGTGACCAGACTCACTGACTAGATATCGGAGTTCGTGATTTTACAGTGGGGAAGTGCATCTTAAACCAGAGCTAGCCTGAAAATCTAGATCATACGGTCGTTACAGCTGCTAACCAGGTAAATATAAAAATGGGCATTTCATCCTAACACGAGGAAAAGAGATATGCTTCTTTAAAGATGAATTGTGTCCTTTATTTTGTGTCCAAACCTGCAATCTTTCAACATCTTGTTCGGCGTATCAATTGCTATGTAAACTCAGGGTGGGTAATTACCTTCCTATCATCACCAGGAACTGGGATATGTAACATGCAAAAGTAGACTGTAACATCCTCCTACTAGAAAAGCATCCACTCCAGGAAAGCACAGAGACTCCTTCACAGAAACCCATCTGCAAAGCAGGCAGGAAGGAGGAGGAGGGAGGGGAAGCTTGTGCACCCCCAGACTCTTGCCCTCCTCTGTCTTGGAGTCTTCTGCTCCGGTTCAGGAGAATGCTTTCAGGCCAGCAATGATGAATCTGATGCCATGTGAATGAGATTTGCAGGTGTGAGTGGGAGGCTGCTGGGGCAAACCCGGATGAATGGGAATGTGGGGAGAGGAGGGTTTCTGGGACAGAAGCGGAAGCAAAGGTTGTGCTTGAATGAGCAAAAATAGGACAGACGCCTCATCTTGAGGGAGGGTAGATGGGTCGTCCCAAGAGGAAACTTGAGGGCTCTGAGCTGTACAACCTCAGTGCTGCTGTCCGGGAAGGATAAAACCAAGTGGGAGACAGCTTCAGCAGACACTGAGAGTCAGAATTGTCTGATGGCTTGGAAAGTCTGCCAAGCCCACTGGGGCCACCTCCACAGTAGCTCAGGCTAGGCAGCAGTCCTGATAGGTCAACCCCCATGAAAGCAGATGACTGGGTAAGTCAAGGGCACAGTGCCTGCCACATAGTAGGCACTAAGTAAATAGTTACTGAATGAATGAATGAGTGGGTGGATGAGCCAACGTAAGCTTCAGAGCCAATCATTTGGTCCAGGAACTGCATTGATTCATTCCTTAGTTCATGCAGTACATATATTTTGAGTGTCCCCTCTATGTCTTGAACTATGCAGCAGTTCATGCTAGAAAAGGTCTGCCCTCCAAAGCTTCTAGTGGGGAGACAGAGACAAATAAATACACAAGCAAATATATAATAAGATAATTTATAAGCAAAGGCAAATGCTATAGAGAAACTAAAATGTAGTGTTAGCCTAGAGCAGAGGTCAACAAACTTTTTCCGTCAGGGGCTAGAGGGAAAATACTTTAGGTTTTGTGGACCAAATACTCTCTCTTAAAACAACTCAACTCTGCCATTGTAGCCTGAAGGCCCCTGTGGACAATATGTAAATGGCAAGCATGCCTATGTTCAAATAAATCTTTATGGACACTGAAATTCCAATTTCACATAATTTTTATGTCACAAAAATTTTTTTTTCAACCATGTAAAAATGTAAAAACTATTCTTGGCTCTCAGGCCATATAAAAACAGGTTGATGGCCAGATCTGGCCCGCAGGACTTAGTTTGCAGACCCCTGGAATAGAGTGACGGGGTGGGAGGGTCACTGCTGGGGAGGTGACATTTGAGCCTAGACTAGCATGGGGAGAACGAACCAGCCATGCAAAGAGGAGGGAAGAACATTCCAGGCACAAGGAGGCATGGTGCAAAGGTGCGTGCGTGTATATATACACACAAACACACATCCACAGTACTATCCACCACAGACAGTTGTTGAATAGTGGTGAGAGAAAACGGATGTAGAAACGTCTGTGTCCCCACCTGACCATGATTTGGGGATGAAGGCTATCCCGGTCTCTGTGCTCATCAGCCAGGTGTGCAGCTTCACACTTCGATGGACTGGCATAGGTCTCCGCACAAAACAGATTCTGACTTTACTGGCCCTGGTTTCTCTTCTGCATATTTCCTCATTGTTCAAGATTAGTCATTAGTTTTTTAAGCAACAGCATCTTTCTGGAAAATTTGTGGGAGAAGCCGCTCACAAAATGAGGTTGTGCTTGTTTGTTTTGTTCAGGGTTTACAACTTTTTGAGTGTTATGGATTGATTCCTGGATTCTAACCAACGTCAATCATCCTGGTGCCTTTCACATGAGTGTATGGACATAATCTCACTAAATACAAATTATCGGAAGTCTTCTGGAATTGTGTATGCAAAGGGAAAATGGACAACTCCATCCATCAACCACGCACCATGACAGCTGTGGCTACCATCAAAAACTAGGCGAAGCAGGTTCTTGGAAGCCCCTGCTGTACCTTCTCCAACCCCTACTAAGTAGGGATAGAGTAAGAGGGTGTGATGGAGAGAAACAGCCAGCCCCAGGTGAAAGGAACTTGTCTTTGAAGCATATTGTTTTGATTCTTTGGCTTCCGGCCCCTACAGCCTTTGGACTTGAGTCAATTCCTGTTCTTGTGGAAGCTACCCAGGTTCATACTTTCCCCCTCCATATGTGGATTTTTACTTTGTCAATTAACATTTCTTGCACAGAATTAAGGCACAGAATAGCATCTCAATCCTTCATATCCCCAACTGGGGGGCAAAGCAACTCAGCAGTTTTCAAGTCCTGGCAGCATCAAAAGAGCATCTGCAATCAATTACCACCTTTTCTCCCCCTGTTTCTCACCATCCGTTGCTTAAAAATGGCTAACTTATTTTTTTCCCTCATATCCTTGTAAAAACACATGCACACACCAACACACACATGGCTCCCAGGCTGAGATCACAAGTGCCAAAGCTCAGCCTGGAGAGAACGTTTATGACTGGGTTATACATCCCCGAAAATAGGGGTTTATAATGGAAACACTGACAGATCATTAACTATAATAGCATAAACCAAGGCACAGAATTTTCACGTTGTCTCCATTTTGTTTGTGTCAGCAGGATTTCCAGGCCCAGAATCTGGTTGGAGCTCATGAGCTGTGCCCAAATGTGTGAGGCAAATCTGAGGGCAAGAGGACAGCCCGGAGAAAATGGCTCAGGACATGCAGAGTCTTCAGGTGCAGAATATTCTGTGATGTTTGGATTCAGAAATGATCACAGGAATCTCAGCATGGAGAAGACAACCATCTGGGCTGGAAGCTTAAATCCCTGTCAGCCACTCATCTCCAATGACCAATTGCTCCTTGCCCCAGGCATGACTTTTACTGATATGGAGAAGCAATTTAGAGCAACTAGCTAGTTAGCTGATAGATGGAAACTATCCCCAGCAAGGTCGCCATTCTAGTTTTTGTGCTCTCCTAGGAAGAGATGCATCCACCAACTTACCACCAATGCTTAGAACATTGCCTGACACATAGTAGGTGCTCAAAGCATATTTGGTGCTGCACGCATAACTGGATAGATCCATGAGCTAATGAAGGAGTTAACAGATCTCTTTCGGCCTCACTCAGGTTTCTCACGTGTGAAATGAGGGGGTTCAATACCAACAGTGGTTCTCCACTCTGGCTGCACACTGGAATAACGTTAAATCACTTTACAAACATACTAACACCTGGACCCTACCCCCGACCAAATAAGTCAGAATCTCTAGACACGTGGCTTGAGCAGCAATAGTTTGAAAAACACCCCAGGTGGTTCTAATGTAGACTAGATGATTCTAAAATTCCTCTCTGTGTTTTTAATTCTAACTAATTTGGGTCATGAAATTCAAGGCCTAGAATTTGTCTCTCCTCAGCTCAGAGAGGTAAAAGGAACAGGGGTGAAATGACACTGAGAAATTATATTTAGGAAATAATGACCATTTATTGGACTCCTTGGTGCTGGGCACTGCGTATTGCATACTATTATCTCCAACCCCTCTGACAGGTGGCCTTATCCCAGCTTCCCTGTTTTTCAGATGAGGAACCTGGGGTTCAGAGAAGCAAAGTGAATTATCCAGCGATAAGGAGTTATCCAGGGAGAGGCTGACCTCCTCAGCTGCCGTGGGGCGTTGCCAATTCCTTTTCAGAATTAAAGGGTGTTCAGCATCCGGCAGAGATTTTATGTTCAGGCAGAGTGTTGGAAGAAAGAGAAGTGAGAACTTCAAGACACACCACACAAAACTGTGAGCTTTGGGGAGGAGGAATTCCCTCCCACCCCTGCACCCCTCCCAAGTGAAAAAGGACAAGCTCGCGCTCCCCCAGGCCTGGGCCAGCTGTCAGAGATGAGCCCTGATAAAGGCCCTGGGCCTCCTCCTTGAATTCCTTTGTTCCAGAACCTATCCCATTAGAAAAAGGTCACACATCTTTGGCCCCTTTTAATTTCAGGGGTGGAGAGGTAAAAGCCCAGTCGGGGAAACATGTGCAATTATGAGCAATTACTTAAACGGCTTTCAGACAAGCCTTGGCCCTCCACCAGCGGGCACAGGGGCCGGCGTCTGCGTTTTGTAGGCGAGAAGGAGCAAGGGTGGGAAGGTGGGGACGGGGGAGGGGAGACAGCAAAGCCTTTTGTCACTGGGCTACAAAAAAACCCCATTGGTATTTCCTGCCACCGGACTAGCTGACACTAACCAGCCCTGCGCAGGGGAACTATTCACTTAAAAGTCATCGTTTCCTTTACTTATCTGCCTCTAAAGAAACAAATCTATTAGCAGCAAGAAATCACTCCA
This sequence comes from Neophocaena asiaeorientalis asiaeorientalis, assembly GCF_003031525.2. NCBI lineage: Eukaryota > Metazoa > Chordata > Mammalia > Artiodactyla > Phocoenidae > Neophocaena > Neophocaena asiaeorientalis. The sequence goes on from NW_020185330.1 coordinate 2,966,211, forward strand.
GCGGCTTCAACTAAGTGCTTCCCCTGCTGAAAATGCCAAAGCCCTCCTGCCTTCAGCTCCGGCTGGCCATCCCCTGGCCTCCGCTCCTCCCAGGCAGCAGCTCCGAGCTGGCCCGTGTCAGGGCGTCTCTGGCCACTACAGATAACAAGGGCCATTACGTTCCAAATCCTTCCCCAACCTCCTCCCCTCCCTTCCGCCAAAATCCCAAACCCAATTTCTCCCTGGCAGATCAAAGGCCGCCCAAGCTACAGGAGAGCTCACTTGATCAATAAACTCTTGACATGGGAATAAACAGAAGGATACAATATTCTCCTTCAGGATTTATTTTGTCCATGGAATAGCAGTGGCTTGCTATGCCTTTCCTTTTGAGAACCATGGAGATTCAGTGTTAAAACTCAAAATAGTTTACTCCTGAATGAAAAGTCAAAAATGCCCAGATCGCCCAAAACCACTTTTTCAGTCTTTGTTGGCCTTAAACATACAAACTGTAAGGGGAAGACTAGATCTTCCAAAAGCAAACTTTCCTTCCACTCCAACTCGGTTTGCAAAAGTTTACTGTAGAGCTACCTAAGCAAGACAATCTCATTTTGATAATTAACTTTGCAATTTAGGAAGTATAATAAAAATTAATATGCATCTCTCACTGTTCGTCCTAAAGAATTCAAAAGTACTTCCCAGACAACGATCTGAAACTGTAGATGAAAAAGTACAGCAAACCCCAGAAATGTTGAATCCAGGACGCTGTGCATTTGGGACATACCGATTGTTTTTAAACTCTTGAGAATATTTATTTAAAAAAATCAATTCATTGATTCCCATATCACTCTCCTATGACTGTTTCTTTGATACTGAAATCCTTAACCCGCGAAACGGAAGGAGAGAGAATTTCAGCTGAGTTGCTAAAATAGTCCAGGGAACTCATTTGGAATCTAGCTATCTAGATTGCCCCATTAACTACCATGTTATGTTTACTCACACATGCTTTCATATATAGCACATGTATATCACAATTTTTAGAAATAAAGCCTTGCATCTTCCTCCTTTGTAAGATATATAAACGTATACTTAGATCAATACGAGCTTTTCATTAGTTAGTACGGAAAATGCTCCCCAAAGATCACTGAGGCATATTAAACCACTCTAACTTAGGATCCAGATAAGAGAAAGCAAAGTAGATCAGCAATATAGGCCAGAAGATGAGGAAAAGGAGGGGGAAAATGGTGTCTTGTGACACAATGACAGTTACAGCTTAAGCCCAGAATATAGACAACAGAGTGTGTCAGCTTTACATTTATAGCCCACGGGAAGAATAGAAACTCCTTGCCAACCTGTTTGTATATTTCCTCCTGCAGCATGACTTCAGATTGATAACTACCATTTACTGAGATCTCACATTTACCAGGCAAAGAGCGAAACACTTGACAAACTCTACATATTTCCTTTATTCCTCACAAGAGTCCTATGAAATAGGTACCATTTGACAGATGAGGTATATGGTCCTAAAGAGGTTAACTGTCTTCCCCAGGGTCACATGGAAGCGATTGGAAATGCTGATATTTGAATGGGGGCATCTGACTTCAGAGCTGCCACGTGAACTGCCAACCTGAGACAAAAATGTCTGCAGCTTCCCTCCCAGACCAGCACTAAGAATTTCAGTCAAGAGGCAGTAGCCTTTCTCTTCTATAAAATCGTCCTCAGTCTTCTCCATCCAAACTTTTATATGATCAAACAGTGTTTATTTTATTCATGGATATGTTTACATTGCCTATCTCCAAGTACATTATTTTTGAAACACTTTCCCCTTATTCTTGCATTTCTGCCAATTAAGTCAGGAGAAAATCAATATTTCATGGAGGAGAGAAGGGATCATAAAGTACATTGGTGGGGACCTAGAAACAGGTCTACCGCTTCCACGTACCTTCCCCCTTAGTCTTGTGACCTTCAGGAAACACACCATTTACATTAATTTCATTAGTTTTCAAGTGTAGCATTTTAAAGAAGCCTGGCATGATTTATTGATGTCTGTCCCCCGGCAAGGAGTATTTTTCTCTTTTTTCTCTTAGCACAATGATTTGCACTAATCCTTTAGAGGGGCTGTGGGTAAGTCTTTTGTTCTATTAAGGTAATGTGCAACTGTCCAGACCCTGTGTTCAATGGCTACTTTGCCAGCCCTCTCAAGTAGCTTTACCGTGAAAGTTCAGGGTCAAACAGCCTTTGGATACACGTATACTGTACCGCTCAGCAAACTCACTCAGAATGGCCTGCCTGCCTGCACACAGAACTTGGCATCCTTGGCCTCAAAGGGTTCAGCACCACGGGTCCACCTTGTGGGAAAAACGTCTCTGAGCCAAACCATACAAAGCCAAAGTGGTGGGGGGTAGGGGAGGAAGACCAAGCCAGCCAAAAGAGAAACATGTTTCCCCTGTCAAGGAAATCAGCCAGGTGAGGCCAAAGTGGGACAACGGGGCAGGGGCTAGAAGCTCCAGTGGCACCCATGGCGGATAACAGCCTCACGGAGCCCCTCATCTTGATGAATATGTCTGGGCTTCGTCGGCTTCTTGGTGCCCTGGTTCATCCCTAAGGAGTGATCATCACCATGATAGTGACCTGTTCAGTTTGCTGCTATCTCTTTTGGCTGATTGCGGTTCTGGCCCAAGTTAACCCCCTCTTTGGACCAGAGTTGAAAAATGAAACCACTTGGTATCTCAAGCATCTTTGGCCTTGAGGGACAAGACTCCCTCTCCAGTGCTCAGCCACTGACGTCATGAAGAGAATTCCTCTAGATGCAAAAGCACCTCCAAACCCAGACCACCTTCTTAGACTCACCTATTTTGGCCATCAGTTGCCTTAAATATTCACACCATATTTGCATATCTTATTCTACAGTGAAGTATCTTTTCCTACCGTCTTTTTTACACTTTGAAAACTTATGTACCTACTTAACCTAAAGTGTGCCGACTCCATAAAATGTTTACACACTCTTCTGAGGTAGAAAGTGCTATTCCTCTGAGAAATATGTTACTCTCTCCTTGGAATCTATGGATTTGAAGATGGCTCCTGCCTGCTCACAACATGGGAATCAGTGAGGTGTTTAAAAACTGCTACAAGACAAATTAAGGCTCCAGTGGGACAGTCAATAAGGGAACATGTTCCGAGGGAAGATGTGACCCAACAGATACACAAAAGTATATTCTCAGGATGAATCTTATTTCTGCCCTCTTTTGGAATAACTTATTTTTCTGCTTCCTATGAAAAAAAGAAAAGAAAATCAAATTAATTCCCTGCCCTCAATAATATATAATTTGAAGAAGGTCTTGCAATGTGCTGAGATTTACGTTAAAATGTTAATTAAACCAAGTTGTTGAGTAGAGTCAAGGGAACAGTGGATAGGCCAGAGTTGTGTAGCAAACACAGCGAGAACTAACTTGCCCAATGAGCAGGACTCCATGAAAAGTCACATTTCCCAGAAGATGACTTTCCATCAGATTTCTCAAATGTCACAGGATTTTGCTGACAAAGGAGAAGCCTCAGCTCAAAGTGTCTCTGTGGAGGCCGCTATGAATCAATCTCCTGCTCTCCCACGCGCCTGTGGCCACAATAGATCTGCCTTGTCCGCTGACACACGTGTCACCTGGGCTCCTCACAGCCAGAGGCACATGTGCCTAAACAGGCTAAATGAATTCTTGGCCTTGTAACAAAACAAGGATAACCAGCCACTGGTGTTTGACCCCATGACCTTGGCCTCTTTAGCACCATGCCTTCCCCAACAGAGTTAAAGAGCTGTGTGCTCTGTGGTCATGTCACCTGGCAGGAAACCATCAAGCATGTGAGTCCTGTATGGCAAGGAAAGTCTGGAGAAATTAAGGCTGAAATACTGCCTACACATCTATTTCTAGGAAGTGGTGTACTTCATATAACATGTTCCTATTTTCAAAAATGTCAAAATTGCTACATACTGAAAATGGTTGCTTTTGAGCCTTTAATAGAAATATGACTATGTATATAACAGGTAGGTAGATATTATGTATATATAACATATTATATATATTTATATATTAAATTACATATACATTATATATAAAAAATACATATATATATAATTTATGATTATATATATATAATAATATATATAATTTTATATAATACAGATATATATATAAAAAAATTTTAGAACCTTCTTGAGGAGAAATTGAAATAGGTGTTTCAGAAGCTTTCCAGTGGCCGCATTTCACCTGGGCCCGCCAGGAAGACTAATAAAATAAGGATCTTTTTTTGTTTGTTTTCCAAAGGAAAATTACCAACAAAATTCTAGTGTTCCTTTTCCTGGCAAGTCCCCTTGATATTAGTCTCTTGGTCTTTTTCTCATGTGCCTGAGGAGCAAGGAGTCTGCTGCAACGGAAGCCTCCGCTTTGGGGGACTTCACTGGAATCTGCTCATGGGACTCTTTCCTTCAGTGGCCCCTCTTCCCCTCCCTCATCCTTTGCTCCTTGTCTCTGTCTTCTCCCCAGGATCTCAGCCTGCGCCACTGTCCCTTTCCCTTACCACATTCCTGGCATGACGGCCTTCTGCCTTAGCATGCCAAGCTCCTGCCTGCTCACAGGTGCTTGCATTTGCTGTTCACGGTACCTGGAAGACTTGTCCCTGTCTCCCTCTCATCTTTCATTTCTTACTTCAATCATCACTTGCTCAGAGGCACTTCCCGGACCTCCCCACCTGAGTCAGTCCTCCACCTCCACCCAGGTACTCTCCATCACATTCCCCTGGGACTTGTCTTGAGAGTACTTATAATCATCAAGCAATATTCTGTGTTTGTTTATTCACTGTTAGCCCTCCCCTCTCTCTAGAATATAAGTTCCATGAAGGGTGAACTTCACCTACTTTTTGCACTCTCAAACACCCAGCACCTAAGCAATGGCTGGCACACAGAAGGAGCTAAATAAACAATAGATGAATGAATGAATGAATTGTCCAGTGTTCCTCAGAGGAAAGGCACAGCTTCTCCAGAGAGACTATGGAATATCTGACTTGTTATTTAAGGAGTTTGAAGAGCATTAATGACTTCAAACCCCTGACACTCTGCTTAGCCTCTGGTTGCTGTGGGACCTGCCTGACTTCAGGGAGCTTCTCTAGTTTCCAAACACAAAGTTGCCCACATCTTAAAATGCTTAGAGATATTTAGCCTCTAGATAATGATAATAGTTACCAGTTAGTGAGTACCTTCCCTGCCGGGAATGTGCATAAGACATTCTCACATTAGTCTGCTCGGCCAACCTATGCTGTAGGGGGTGTTATCCCTACTTCATATACTAGGAGAATGAGTCTCAAGTGATTTGCAAAAACACATGGAACGTGTAAGTATCAGAGCTGGTATCTGAATCTTGTCTGTCTCATCTATCTTAAAGGCCCATGCTTTTAACCACTTCTTCGTTTTGAGAAGCCAAAACATCAATGTGGTAAAGAGAATCAGCTCGTGGTGCACAAGCGTGTGATGTCCTTGAAAGGTGTGCAAGCATTTGTGTCACGTGATCTGTAATTTATGATTATATATATATAATAATATATATAATTTTATATAATACAGATATATATATAAAAAAATTTTAGAACCTTCTTGAGGAGAAATTGAAATAGGTGTTTCAGAAGCTTTCCAGTGGCCGCATTTCACCTGGGCCCGCCAGGAAGACTAATAAAATAAGGATCTTTTTTTGTTTGTTTTCCAAAGGAAAATTACCAACAAAATTCTAGTGTTCCTTTTCCTGGCAAGTCCCCTTGATATTAGTCTCTTGGTCTTTTTCTCATGTGCCTGAGGAGCAAGGAGTCTGCTGCAACGGAAGCCTCCGCTTTGGGGGACTTCACTGGAATCTGCTCATGGGACTCTTTCCTTCAGTGGCCCCTCTTCCCCTCCCTCATCCTTTGCTCCTTGTCTCTGTCTTCTCCCCAGGATCTCAGCCTGCGCCACTGTCCCTTTCCCTTACCACATTCCTGGCATGACGGCCTTCTGCCTTAGCATGCCAAGCTCCTGCCTGCTCACAGGTGCTTGCATTTGCTGTTCACGGTACCTGGAAGACTTGTCCCTGTCTCCCTCTCATCTTTCATTTCTTACTTCAATCATCACTTGCTCAGAGGCACTTCCCGGACCTCCCCACCTGAGTCAGTCCTCCACCTCCACCCAGGTACTCTCCATCACATTCCCCTGGGACTTGTCTTGAGAGTACTTATAATCATCAAGCAATATTCTGTGTTTGTTTATTCACTGTTAGCCCTCCCCTCTCTCTAGAATATAAGTTCCATGAAGGGTGAACTTCACCTACTTTTTGCACTCTCAAACACCCAGCACCTAAGCAATGGCTGGCACACAGAAGGAGCTAAATAAACAATAGATGAATGAATGAATGAATTGTCCAGTGTTCCTCAGAGGAAAGGCACAGCTTCTCCAGAGAGACTATGGAATATCTGACTTGTTATTTAAGGAGTTTGAAGAGCATTAATGACTTCAAACCCCTGACACTCTGCTTAGCCTCTGGTTGCTGTGGGACCTGCCTGACTTCAGGGAGCTTCTCTAGTTTCCAAACACAAAGTTGCCCACATCTTAAAATGCTTAGAGATATTTAGCCTCTAGATAATGATAATAGTTACCAGTTAGTGAGTACCTTCCCTGCCGGGAATGTGCATAAGACATTCTCACATTAGTCTGCTCGGCCAACCTATGCTGTAGGGGGTGTTATCCCTACTTCATATACTAGGAGAATGAGTCTCAAGTGATTTGCAAAAACACATGGAACGTGTAAGTATCAGAGCTGGTATCTGAATCTTGTCTGTCTCATCTATCTTAAAGGCCCATGCTTTTAACCACTTCTTCGTTTTGAGAAGCCAAAACATCAATGTGGTAAAGAGAATCAGCTCGTGGTGCACAAGCGTGTGATGTCCTTGAAAGGTGTGCAAGCATTTGTGTCACGTGATCTGTAGTTATAGCTTCCAACCCCTTCCTACCTATTCTAGACCAGTGCTTATTTGTAACAGTACAACTACTTCAGGTTGTTCATGAGTTTTCCTGGGTTTTCAAATACTGTTCTCATCAACTCCAAGGAAAGAAAGCAGAATTATTTGAGGTTTAGCACCTGCAGAAACTGTTGCTCTTTGCTCCAAGTAACAAACAGCTCACATTTATGGAAGATATAAGCTGAGTTCCACCTTCTTTGTGGTAAATTTCTACCAAAAGTAATGTGAAGGGTTGAAAATTTAATGTTCCTAAGAGTAAAATGTATACAGAAGTTTACAATTCCTAATTTTTCTATAATAATAGCTATCTCAGCATCAACACCATTCAAACAAAGCTATAAAAACACTAGGATAATATTTCAGAGAAAAACAGAAAAGGAAATAATTTACTCTCTTCCAACCCTCAGACCGTTATGATTCTTTTATCTGCATACCTGGCTTTTCTTTCTTAATCTGTCCATCATGTAGATTATTCTGAGTCTTTCTTTTTTTTTTCTTTCTTCTTTCCCAGAAATCATCATAAGAATATCTACCTATTAAGCTCTTGTCCCTTCCACTTGCCTTTTAACCCCCCCACCCCAATTTCTACATGAAGTTTACCGGTTTCTCCCTTAATTTTTTCTTCTGTAAGATGAGCTTCCAAGTTCTTACTCCTTTCTGCTTGAATTTGTATGAAAATGCAAGTGTTTAAGATTTACAACTCTGCTTCGCAGGCTCTCTTTCCATCTCTTCTGGGGCTTAACTACTGAGCTAAAAATCCCCCAGCTGAAATAGCAACAGATGGAAGGTTTTGAAGACATATCCAAATCTCCCAGTTCAACCAAAAAAGCAACAGTTTTCAAACTTGTTACATTATGGTGGGGAAGGATTTTCCACAGCCTGACCCGTCTTTCTAACAGGAAACTGTCAGCAGCTTCCATGGTGTATTAACCAAATGACTGAATTTAAGAGGAGCCTTTTCACAACAGGGAGAGCCTGTGTGCATGTGGACCTTCTCTCTCAGGCCAGTTTACTAGAGCAAGTGTCCAAGTCACCAGACATCTCCTCACTCCTGGGTAACAGGGCATAATGGGTAAAGAAAAAAAAAAAAAGGCAAAGAAAACACAATGTTGGAGAGCACTGGGAAGTAGTGTGGCATAGCGGTGAAAAGTAAAGGCCTTGGGATCCCAGTTTTGGCACAGAACAGTTTTTTGTGATCTTGGGCAAATTAATTAACTTCTCCAAGCCTCAGTTATCTCATCTGTAAAATGGGGCTATTCTCAGTACCTAGTTTGTCTTTTTGCTGTGACAAGATAGTCACAATTTGACAAGACTGTACAAAAAGCACTTAACACTCTTACGATACCATACTCTGTAAGTGGTTCCTATCACGAACATAGTTTTTATTTGCTATTACATCATGGACCAGGCAGCTTCCCATGATAGCAAAGGAGTTTAGGCCAACAGGTATAATGTCAGGTTTACCCTCCTAGATAACCCAAATTTATACCAGATGAATTAAGTGGAAAAAAGGAAAAATAATAAACAATGGACCTTTTAAATGTGTTTCCAATATAAATGGTCTAGAAGCAGAAAAGAGAAAATAAAAGGAAAAGGACAGACAAAACAGATAAAGCTTGCATCTCTCCCAGATTTCAACATAAACTATCATGGCTTTGGAAAAGACCCATCCATTCGTTCTTCAAAGTTCTTTTCTCAAGGGAGAAGAATCCCACCCAGAGAAGAGAGACCGGCCTCAAAATACCAAAAGAAAGTTCAAAACTCTGGCCTTCACATTGAGGTAACAGTCTCCAGGTCAGGGGTATTGACCTGTCTGCAATTTCTGCTGGTGGATCCACTGAAAGAGGGACCCCCAAAGTACACACGTGTACACTGTCAATCCCAAATGCACACACATTCCGGGTAACGCACCAAAGGCAGGGGGGAGGGGCACTTCATCAACCCCATCAAACTGGTACTTCTAGTGGCTGATACTCTGACTTTCTGGCCACCAGCTGTCATAAGAGGGCTGTATCCCTTTCTGAGACTCTGAGTAACCTCACCAAGAGGTTGTTCAAAAGGCATGCAGTTCAGAGAAGACAAAACAAACGCAGGTGTGCAGTAGAATGGGGCCGGTTCTGATGCTGAGACCAGAGTGAGGCTGCCTGCCACACTGCTTACTTCAAACCTAGTTTATTGGAACCAGAAAACTGAGTAACAACCACATTCTGAAACTCAAGATGCCAGCAAGAGTTGGATGTTCCTTAAAATAAGCTTTTGCGTTGATTATTTTTAGATGGCACTGAAAGGAGACACTTGCACCCACCTAGAAATTGTTCACGGCTTAAGTAGTAGATAAATTATTTTCCCTAGTGTGTGCTTTAAAATTTCACCTGAATGGAAAACGACACCAGCCATGTGCCTCACTGACCTAAACACCAAGCAGTCTCCTCCATACAGAAATTTAATTATTCTGTAAAATAAGACTTTTATTACTCTTGTGGAGTGAGTATATTTTTCGCCAACAATGATTTTCAAAGGCTTCAAATATCTGAAATCACTGTGAGAGGTAAAACTCTGATTAAACTGCTTTTTTCCCCTCGTTAGGAAATATCTCCTTAAAATACTAATAGAGCCCAAGCCTATTTACATTGCAAACAACACGAAACAGTTTCCCTGCTTCTTTCACTGGCCTCATCTAGCAACCAACGTGGTGAGAGTAATAGCAACTAAAACTGACGATTCTGACCTGGTGCCTGGCGAACATTTCTCCTCTTATAACTACTTGAGCGTGGCAGGCTCTTCCTATTAACTACATTACCTCACCATTATCAAAGACGAAAGGAAATTAATTTTGTTTTTCAAGGTCTTGGCAATAAGTCGGTTCTTTACTTCATCAGACATCTGCTGTTTTTCTACGTGTGTCGTTTGCGAAGCTGAGTTTTCCTTATGACTTTATTCTCATAACAATTTATCACGCAACGGTGTTTACCAGAGGACTTGGGCCGACGGGTTTTTCTCTCTCCCAGCAGAAAACGTAACAGTAACTTAAGGCCAATATCATCATCTATATTTCATTCTCAAATAGTTTTCTGGGGCTTAAAAAAAAAAGCCAACAAGACTGTCAAGAAAAAATAACCACTTATGGTCTCCGGCTGAAATGTATTGCCAATGCAACTCTACTTTGTTTTAACAGATGGGCCTTTATCAGCAAATTATGTGGGCAGTTCACCAACTTCCCTTAGGAATGGAGGAGTGCTTCCATTTACTTGGGCTCTTATCTGTTCATTTAAAGCCACAGTTGACCACAAAATTCTAGGGTTTTTTTTTTTTTTTCATGTATTGATACAAAGGATAAACTACAGAGAATCTTCTGTTCTCCAATCATTAGTCATTCCTGGGCTGATTGATAGGGCCTAAGCCTTATTTCACACCAGTGAAAAAAATAATTAGGTAGTCCCCATAGATACAGGAGGTTCTCTAACGCGCTCTACATTTATTCCCTTTGCCTAATGGCATGAGGGCCTCTGAGAAAGCTCTTCACAATATTTATTTTGATGTATAATCTGCTGGGGTTGACTCATTTTTCTTTTTCTTCTCTAATCTCTCACTGTTCCTCTCACTTTCTCCAGCTGCTGACTAACTCCTAGAAGCCTCAGTTCTGCTGGTAAACACAAGAACCAGATTCATGGGAGGCTGTTGTTTCAGACAAGAGTCAACAGCTCTAGAATGGGGTGTGCAGAGAATCTGAAAACCAACTTCAAGGAATATTAGAGAAAACCTCTATTTGCCTCATGCCTCCTATGTGGACCCATGTTTTTCTGTCTATATATATATATCTATATGTAGATAGATATAGACTTTTTTTCTTTTTTTTTTTGCGGTACACGGGCCACTCACTGTTGTGGCCTCTCCCGTTGCGGAGCACAGGCTCAGGACGCACAGGCCCAGCGACCATGGCTCACGAGCCCAGCCGCTCCGCGGCATGTGCGATCTTCCCGGACTTGGGCATGAACCCGTGTCCCCTGCATCGGCAGGCGGACTCTCAACCACTGTGCCACCAGGGAAGCCCTCTGTCTATATTTTTTTATTAAGGAGATTCTCATCAAAAAAAGATGAATGATGACAAATTTTTATTTTACCTTGAAAATTACTTTCACCTTCTTTTGTTGCAATTTACCATAAACATTTCCACAAGAATCCAATCCCTAGGCCTCAAGTTCTCTAAACCTATAAAATAAGAAGGTTGCACTAGACCCCAAGTTGAGTGTTCACAAGGAACACCAGGGGAGCTGGTTCAGTATGCAGATCTGAGCTCCACCCTGATTCAGTAGTGTGGAAGTGGCACCCAGGAATATTCCATTTTCAGCTCACCACTAGTGAATCTAATGTAGACTGTCCATGGACAACACTCTGGGAATACTGGTCTGATGAACTTCATAGGACACTTCCTCTTTCAAAAGTCTGTGATTCCATAAAAACCTCAACCGCAGCTATTGGCTGATCATCTGAGCAAATCTAACATTTATTGACAAATCTATCCAGCGGGCACTGGCTTCAGTGGTATCTCCCTGGGTCTACTTTGTGAGCAGGGCAAGCCTGGCTCCAGGTGGGCTTTGAGGCTGAGCAGGGTGTGGGTGGCAGCCCTACACTCCAGGAGCCAAACACATCAGCCCAGCCCAGCCCAGCCCACGGGCTCCTCCTGGCCTCAGTCTGAGACATAAGGCTCTTCAAAATGCTGCATCGCGGGCTTCCCTGGTGGCGCAGTGGCTGAGAGTCCGCCTGCCGATGTAGGGGACACGGGTTCGTGCCCCGGTCCAGGAGGATCCCACATGCCACACAGCGGCTAAGTCCGTGAGCCATGGCCACTGAGCCTGCGCGTCCAGAGCCTGTGCTCCGCAACGGGAGAGGCCACAACAGTGAGAGGGCCGTGTACCAGAAAAAGAAAAAAAAAAAATGCTTCATCGCTTTGGTATTCAAGGTAGGTTTCCAAAACAGCAGACACTTGCGTTTTCAAGGAAAAGTACAGAAACCTTTCATTTTGCAAGTAGTGACTCTGGGATCACCCATGATTTGTTACTTATTATCAGACAAGTCTTCTCCATTAGCACGAGAGAATACTGTAGGGATGAAATTAGAAAACTGATTACAACCCACGTGAAAAATGAACCACAACGAAGTGTGCAACTTTTCAAAACCATTCATCCTAACCTCAAGGCTCATGAATGAAAACCAGAGAAGTAAACGGCTGGTATGACCCAAAGGTCAGTGCTCACGCATGCTAACAGAATTTACAGGATGCTGTGAGGACAAGATCCCAGGTTATGAGCATGTGGAAGTCAGAGGCCAAGGCTTGATCACAACTCCCTCACTAGCTAGTTGTGTGACCTTGGCCAAGTTACTTCACTTCTCAGAATGTGTAAAATGGGGCTCACAGTTATTCAGTACATATCTACTGAGTGCCTGGAGTGGGCCAGTGATGTACAGTAATCTCAAGCAGTGGACAAAACAGGCGAAAATCCCTACCCTCAGGAAGAACACAGACAAGAGACAAAGAAGTTGAAACTACAATGTCAGTCAGTGATACGATGAAAAATAAAGCAGGGTAAGGAGTTAGAGTTTGGGGTTGCTATTTCAGATAAGAAGGTCAAAGAAAACCTCTCTGAGGAGGGACCGTTTGAACAGAGGCCATAATAAAGTGAGGAAGGAGCCTCATAATATCTGTGTAAAAGCCATCCAGGCAGAAGGAAAGTGCAGGGGCAAAGGCCCTGAAGCAGGAACATTTGAGGAATGGTCAGGTGACAGCAAGGTGACAAGTATGGCTTAAGGAAAAGGAGTGAGGGGAGAGTAGTAGGAAATTAGGTCAAAGAAGTAGCCAGATCATAAAGGACCTGAAAGTGAGCACTTTGGGTCTCATTCTGTTTTGATGAGGAGCCTTTAGAAGTTCTGAGTAGCATTAACTGATGGATGTTTGAAAGGATGGTTCCAGCTGCTGTTTGTAGACAAGAATATAAGGGAAGTGCATCCATCAAGATAGGTGAGGTCATCTTTTCTTGTTGCAATCTGACATAATCTTTTCCACAAGAATCAAGTCCCTGGGAAACCTATAAAATGAGAAGGTAATCAACAACCACAAAAATTTTGTGCTTTATAGAAGCAAAGTTTACTTCTCACTCATACTTCAGGTCCATTGTAAGTTAGCTGGGGTTCTGCTCCACCTCTTATCATTCTGGGACCCAAGGATGGAGCAGCCTTTATCTGGATGGCTGCAGATCACCACGACAGAGGGAAAAGGGAGCACGGTGACTCATGCACAGGCTCTGCAATGTCAGCCTGGGAGTGATACGCATCACTTCCACTCATATTCCATTGGCCAAAGCAAATCGTTTGAACACATCTAACTTCAAGGGCAGTGGGAAAGTACAATCCTACCATGTGCCTGCAAGATGGAAAATTGGATGAACAGCACTAACGAATACCACAGAGGCCAGAGGGAAGCAGGGAGACTGATTAGGAGGCTTTTACAGTAATCCAGGCAAGAGAGGCGAACGGCTTACACCAGGCAGTGGCAGGAGAGGTGTTAGGAAACAGATGCCGAAGATATTCTGAAGGCAGAGACAAAAAAAAATTTGCTGATGGATTGGATGTGGAATAATCATAACCACCTCACAGTGGATTTATTTTGGTGCAGATTAAATGAGATGATATATGTGAAATTTTTGCACAATGCCAGACACGTTGTAAACCTCAACGATGGTGATTATTATCGTCGTAGTTCGAGACTGAAGAGGTACTTATGATAACAGAACAGAACAGCCTAATTTTGGCCCATCCTATTTTCCAAGATATATTGTTGCTTCACTCTTACACCACTATTCACACACACACATGCACACAAAGATATTTTCCAAAAATAATCATAGTATTTATTATCAACTTGACTTTAAATGGTCTTCACCTCTTAGGAAACTTTCTAATAATGAACTGATTTTCCTAGTAACTTCAGAGAAGCTTTCATTCATGTGGACACACATTTGGGACCCAGAAAGCAGCCTGCATAAAAGTCAGGAAGCCCCCAGTCTCTCAGCTCAGATGTTGTAGATTAATAGTCATTTGATTTGGAAATGTGAAATGAACTGATAAGAAAACTTGTTCGTACCAATGACATTCAGGAATGAAAACTGACAGGTCACCTGCTTTAGAAGATTTGATTCTTCAGATTTTAAGGGGAGGAGACCTTTAGTGACATTTGCTTTCTTATGGCTTACATTAAACAATTTAATATATAACATGAGGGAGAGAACATGATTTAAACAATATATCCAGGAGGAAAAATAAATGACCTCAGTCCCAAGAGGCACTGTTATGCACTGGTACTATTCATGTACATTATAAGGAATGATGTATCAGTTTTACTTCTAATCAGCATCTAAATATATCACCGTCGGTTCCTGGAGTGCATTACACTATCTCGCAATGCATGCTCACATTCTACGTTAATGTGGAAAGTATCCATCCGTTATCAGGCAGAACTTAATTCTATATTGAAAAATGAGGTGTCTGCTTGGTACACTTCTATTTTTAGGTTTAAAGTCATTGAGAAACCAAATCTAAAATAGAACTTTGGAACTAAACTATGCTGTTTTTTAGGGCGTGGGTGTTAAGAGATAACAATTTTGGGGGCGTCTGATTCAGAGGTATCACCTATGTTTTGGGTGCCTCTGGTTTCCTCTCCCGTTTGGGAGCATCTAACCCAATGGTGTTGTGAAATTCTTTAAAAATATTCTTAGAACAAATTTTTAAATAAACATATAATACATGTGGCTATCTCTGAGTTAACTGTCCCCATAAACAAGCAAAATATCCCAGGAATGTCACCATTTCAACTTCTAAACTATGTCTTTCAAACTGCTTCCTGTCTATGCATGTGTCTTGATTTGGGGTTCAAAATCTATGTTCTCTATGGATATCAGTAGGATAAAAAGGGCTGGTTTATGCTAACACATATATATGGAATCTAAGAAAAAAAAAAAGGTCATGAAGAACCTAGGGGTAAGATGGGAATAAAGACACAGACCTACTAGAGAATGGACTTGGGGATATGGGGAGGGGGAAGGGTAAGCTGTGACAAAGTGAGAGAGTGGCATGGACATATATACACTACCAAACATAAAATAGATAGCTAGTGGGAAGCAGCTGCATAGCACAGGGAGATCAGCTTGGTGCTTTGTGACAACCTCGATGGGTGGGATAGGGAGGGTGGGAGGGAGGGAGACGCAAGAGGGAGGAGATATGGGAACATATGTATATGTATAACTGATTCACTTTGTTATAAAGCAGAAACTAACACACCATTGTAAAGCAATTATACTCCAATAAAGATGTTAAAAAAAAAAGGGCTGGTTGTTGCAATATTATACAAATGAAAGTTAAGTATTGAAACACACCAGGTGATGTGTTCCACGGCATAACAAATACAAGCAGACTCAGTTAGCCAGACCATGTGCTGAGGCCACTGTGGATGTTCCATAAAGTGGATCTGATGGATTTACTGAGCATCTTCTATGCGCTTAGGACAGCGTTAGGTACCATGAAAAATAAAAAATACATGCAACTATTTCTGTTCTCAAACGCCTCAAAACAATTGAGGATTCAGTGGATCTCTGTTGGGTCCAAATGATAGAAATGCAACTTGATCTAGCTCAACTCAAACACAGAAAAAGTGGAGGAAGGTGGGAATTTATTGGCTCACCTGACTGAATTATGGGGCAAGTGTAGACCTAGCCTGTAGAGGGATGAAATTCTCAAGTGCTTTGTTTTTACGTCTTGCCCCTGTGCTTCTCTCTGTGCTTCGGCATCATCTTCTCAGACTGGGTTTTCCAGAAAGCACACAACTCTGGCAACCTCCAGATTCACATCTTGACCACTTCGGCACCAGAATGAAAAGGACCCTTCCCCACTGGTTCTATGAAGGGGTGCACATTTCCGTGGTGTAAATACTCCCACCCTGGCCAGCTTCAAGCTACCACCCTGAGGTCACCAAATGGGGAGCAGGGAAGAGATGCTGTCCTGAGCCTGGCTGAGCAGGTGCAAGCCAGCTCCAGCATGCCACTGATTTCCACCATACTGCAATCCCCTCTCTATACACACCTACAGAAAACCCAGCTAGACCTGGTCCCCGCTTTCAAGGGGTATTTCAAAGAAGACAGAGAAGGAAGTAAATAATTACAGAACAGTGAGGTAATTGCTACAATACAGGCACACACAAATACAGAGATGGCCCCAAGCAGGGGTGATCCCCTCTGCCTGGGCTGGAGTTGGGGCCTCAGGGGAGGCTTCATAGGAGATGCCTTTATGGTGGAGAACATGTTCACCACTTGGAAGTGTAGAGGGGAAGGGTGTGCAGAGGAAACACCGTGCACAGTGACCCACAGGAATGCAACGGAAGGGGGGTGAAGGGACTGTGAGAGTGGTTGGAGGGAAGGTACAAGAAGCTGAGAGACGTGGGCGGGGCTGGGGGCTGCGGGGAGTAAATCAGAGATGAGTCATGAGGACTTCGGATGCCTTCTAAGGAATTCGGCTCTTTAGCCCATCCGTCAGTGGTCTTCAACCTGTTTCTAGTAGGGGGAACCCTTTTGCTATGAAATGTTAGGTGTGATCTCAGCTTATAAAACAAATAAATTTCATATTCTTAGGGCATACTCATTGTACTAAAAATAACTGCGTTACATTTGCTCAGAACACCCGTTTGTAAACCGGTGGTGTCCTGAGTGTTAAAATTTGGTATACAGTATAGCACATTTGAGAGAGTTCACGCTACTTAGATTTTTAAATAATTGTTTCTGAAATAATTTCAAACTTAAAGCTGCAAGCATAGTATAAAGTACACCCATACTTTACCCAGACCTGCCTATTGTTAATATTTTGCCCTGTTTGCTTTATCGTTTGCTTTCTTACTCTTTGCTCTTTTCAAAAGTATGTACACACGTGTATGTGTATGTATGTGTGTATACTTATTTTTCTGAGCCATCTGGGAATACGTTACGTACCTCATGGACATTTACCCCTGAACACCTCAGGATATATTTCCTAAGAATAGAAATACATATTCTCTCCTATAACTACAGTATAGCTATCAATTTCAATAAATTTAACCTTTATTCCATACTTCACTCTTCTGCCCTAATTCCAATTTTGTCAGTTATTCCAAAACTGTCATTTATAGCATTTCCCCCCTCCAGTACAGGATCCACTCTAGGACCACATAGGGTGTCCTTCCATCCCTAATTTGTGATATGAATTTTGATCTCCAGTCGAAGTTTTTTCAACTTCTCCATTCTATGTATAGTGGCTATTTTTTTTACTTTGCTATTAATAAGCAATTTGAGGGGATACATTTTTAGATTAGGCAAAAATGATGATTTTTCAACTTTAGCACTCCTTCCATGATTACCAGTAGGTAGTTGACATTCCATTATAGGCAAGAGCCCTCCCTTCTCCTCCATAGTTTTTGGTCTTTTTGTTTTTTAGTATTTATCTCTTTATTATCAGTGTGTACTCATGGATTCCTTTTTCTTCAATGCTTTATAATTGACTTACTGTCTTTAACATCAGTGCTCAGATTATCTCTGCTTTGACCACTGGACATCCCTTCAAACTGACTTCTCTGTCCTAGTGATATACCCCACTGGGTTTTGGGTTTTGGGGATTTTTTTTAGCATCTTCATACTTTCTGACATAAAATATACCAGGTTCATCCATACCTACCCTGCCTCAGCCTTGGAATCAGCCGTTTCTTCAAGGATCCCTGGTTCCTTTTATTGGGGAATGGCATTAGGGACCAAGATTTGGGTACTAAGTGTGCTTATTTTTACTAGGGTGTCATTACTTCTTGGCCTTTTCAGTGGACGAAGCTAGGATATATACATGTATGTATCCACAGAGAACACACACACACATAATTCTGAGTCCACACCAATGCCTCAAGTTCAAATCCATCCCCACAGAGTTCTTTTCTTGACTTCCCCATTCCACATTTGTACCTCTCTTATTCCACAGTGACAACTAATTATTGTTCCTACTAATATGAACTAATTTACTCATTACTCCTATAATATATATAATATACTCCTATAATCCTATAATATACCTAAAAGAGTTTCAGAAGGGCTTCTCCCTAAAACAAACCTACTAGGAAGAGTTCAGGACTTGTTTGCTGTTCTCTCCATCTCCCCAGCCTGCCAAGACTGGATGTATTTAGTCCAATATACTGTGTTCATAAATTACTTCAATTGGTTACTTTTTCCCCCATTTATTTTGGTAATGTTATTCATTTGAAATACAGCTGGGTTCATTCGCTTCAGTTTTCATCCAGTTTCAGGATGCTTTTTTACCTTCCATCATTGCTGACTTTATTTCATTTTTTGAATAGGTAGAACTAGCATGCTTACAAACCTCAAAACTGTATGAAAAGGTACACTCAGAAAAGTTTACACTGTAAACTTGTTTCTAAATGAACGGCATTCTTTTTTAGAAACAGCTCCTGTTTCTAAATGAACGGCATTCTTTTTCCTGTAATGAAATCATCAAATGATTTCATCCATCATCAACATGTGTGGGAAGGGGGAATATAACGATGTGTAAAGGGTTAAGGACAAGTCCCAGTTTTCAGGCTGGAGTGCCTGGTAGGATGAAGGTGAACCTCTGCAGGACACAGCTCACAGGGGAAGAAACAGGTTTGGACAGAAAGACAATGAATTCCGGTTTTGATACGTACTGTGTTCCTGCCCAGCTTATCTTCTGGAAAGCCAGAAGAAGCAGGACTAAATGAAAGGGACAGCAGCAGGAATGTGTGAAGGGCCAATGAAAGCTGCACAGCAATGAACCTTGAAACCATCTTGAAATTACCTGTCTTTATTGACTGTCCCATTACCATAGCCATAAACACACCATCCCCCTGAAGCCTGGGTCCTCCCCTCCATCAGCCCCTAGGTAGGTCCTCTGCAGGGGCACATGGCTTAGTGGCTCTGGAATCAGACATATCTTACACAAATTCTAGCTCCACTACTTCCTAGTTGGGTGAACTTACACAAATCGGCTCATCCTTCTAAGCTTCAGTTCCTTTCCTGTAAGACGGAGAGAGTGACACATCACCTACCTTGCAGTGTTGTTGTGGAGACTATGGGATAATATAAGGCAAGTGCCCAGCACAACGCCTGATTCAAAGAAGGTATTTTCTCTTTTTTCCATTAATCTCACGTAATCAAGATTCCAACTCCCTCACACTCTAAATATAAGCTATACAATACTGCTGTGGCTCTCAACATTGGCCACACATAAAAATCACCTGGGGAGCTTTTAAAAAATACCAAGACTCAAACCTCACAGCCCAGAGAGTCAGACTTAATCAGCCTGGGGTGGAATTCAGCATTGGTGGTTTTTTTTTTTTTTTTTTTAAAAAAAAGCTCCAAGGTGATTTTAAGCAGAGTTCAGCACCACTGCTTTCCTCACACACTAAATCTGAAGAAGGGCTCTCCTAGGTTGTACTCCCTCTTGACCCTTCTGACAGCACTTCAGAAGAGAAAGAGATGGCTTAAATTGTTCTCTTTTTATCCCAAACATCCAAAGCATATAGCAATATGTTATTCTCCAGGAACCTCTTTTCTGAGAAACATAAATACCACCTTCCCCACAGGAAGAAAGGAATGTTCCTCCCCACCCAAAAGAAACCTGCTCCTTTCTCACCCACCCAGGCAGGCTAGAAAGCAAAACACAATCGGAGCTTGGTCAGCGCAAACTCAGCCCCGAGGAGACGAGCCAGGAAGGGGCAGGTCTTTCCACCGGCCCAGTCCAAGCAGTCCCAACCAGCTGAGGGACGCAGAGGCTGGGGGCTCCCACAGGGCGATGCCATTTCCGCTTATCACACAAATCATGTCTAACGGGTGCCGGCACTCTCAGGAAGCGCGTGAGCCACTGCACTGCACTTATGCCAGCCATCGCCACCAAACCGATGTGTACACGGGCTGGAAGGCAATTCCTCAGCCAACTCAGGGTTACTTTGAAAACTCTCGTCTGCAGGAGGAAAGGGAATCAGTCACCATCAGCAAAGGTAGAACGCTAACCGGTGGCTGAAGCCCATGTGATCCTCTAAGGTAGATGGACTCCTGAGAGGAGGCGGGTAGAAGCCCACTGCCTATCACCAGTTGCTTCTTTCAAAACAAGAAAGAGAAACCTTTCTGACAACAGGAAGCAGCTTTATGATCAATTTTTTTTTTTTTGGCAAATAAAAATCTTTATCTAAGATGTTCGATTCCCATTGTTTACCAGTTTAGGAGTATTTTGATAAGAGTACGTGTTCCCTGGGGCCTGGAATCCCAAAATTCTATCTAGTAATGAAGCTCGCTGCCTTAGGTCACCAAGCTGCCCTCCAAGGACCCTGAAGCCTATAGATCTTCAGTGTAAAATGGGCTGATTCGTCGCCAAAGGTGCTGGGCAGAGCGCCTAAAAGGACAGTGCGCCTAAAAGGACAGTGTTTAGAATGTAGGTCCCAACACTGTCCTTTGTTCTGAGCTATACTTCTTTACAACATTGAGCCTGGGCAGCCCAGCCCCACAGTGTCTGGCCATTCTTGACGTGCTCAGGCAGCCCAGTCTGAATGTATCTTCACAAAAGCAGGGGTCCAGTGACCAGATGTCCAGTGCAGATGGAGCCTTGGGACACCCACCCAATCTGAGCCATGACTTACACCTGTGCAACCTCTGACAGCCAGGGACTCAGACTCCTTGGCAATCCAAAGACAGCCAGAGCAATTCTTCCACCTCAAACCCTCCCTCTATTCTGCACCTCTTCTTCTGAACCCTGCTTGGAGTTGTACGAAACTGTAACCTTTGGCTAAAGAACATCTCTTTTATTCCCATCACGTGTCAGAAAGACCCCAGGGTACTAAATGAAGAATGAGAAAACAAGAAGTAAATGGAAAGAAAAACAGGAGACTAAAGGTTAGGCCATCAATATGAACAAGAAATTAAAACCCTTCTGCAAACCGACCCTTATTTATCACTTGTCTCTAATTTGCTTCAAGATCCTTCAGCCTGTGCAAAGGGACATTGAGTGTGTACCTCGGTTTAAGCCGTAAGTCTGGGGTTGAGCTGCCCAAGCTCAGAAAACATTTAACTCAAGTATGCACAGACCTGCAGCGGTCAGCTAGAGTTCTCTTCAGGAAACCCATAATCCAGAGGCAGCTACTACAAATGCTTCAAATCCATATCTCAGTCAAACGCAAGGCTTGCAAATTAATACGCTCAATGTCAGAAGCAGGCCCTCGTTGCTTTTTTAAATGAATATAGTGGCTTGTTTACAAGGATAACGACTGTTAGAAATTGGTTCTCACTGGTAAAATTAGAAGTATTCAGTATATGTGTATATTGATGACAAATATGTAATAGACCCTCCCCACCCAGTACCCTTACAATAAATTAGGTATAAGATTCCAGGTCCAGCCCACACCCAAGGGGAGGAGGCAACACATGGGTGTGAATACAAGGAAGGGCATCATTGGGGTCCAACTCAAAGGCTGGATGCCTTCTCTTTCCAGCTATGGGTCATGAAGGATTTCGGATTCCTGATGCCAGTTATAAGGGTTATAAAGAAATCTCGCCATTTGCCTCAAATAACCTTTCACGTACGATGGTGGGCAGAGTGCCTGCTACGGAACATCACCCAACCCTGAGCTTGTTGGTCAGCTTCCCTTTCTGCAGAATGTTCCTCTCTTCTCCTCCAACATAAATGAACCAAGCCTGTGTCCTGGATCCTCAAAGTATCGAGTATATTTGGCAAACACATTTGAGCTGAGGAATTTGTGTAAATGAGGCTTACAACGTTATCCTTCATAGGAGACACTTTTGGATTTTAACTGAAGCCTCTGGTGATAGCACCTCCCAGGGAAGCTGTTTGGAAGAAACTTTGGAATGCAGAACTTTCAGGCTGAAAGGGACCTGAAAGATGGGAGAGTCCAATACTCTTGCTTTACAGCAGAGAAGAAAACTGAGGTCTGCGGGGGACATGACCACAGACCTTCCCAAGTTGACGTAGCCAGATTTGCAGGGATCTTTACAATCAATTTTCCTCATTCTCTCTCTCAAATGAATAAAAGGGAAACCTTTTTGTCACTCCAAAAATGGATCTCTCGGAGGTAGTATTAGAAGCAGAGGGGGAAGAACTGTCAGTGGCACACCCAGGGCTTAGTGCTAACGATAGGTTTGTTGCTTTGTCTTTCAACGCCTAGAGCCTCTCAGCCTATTCTAGTGGTTCCAAAGACTACGCCCCCCAACTCTTCTCCATTCTCCTCCCGCACCCAGCCCTGCATCCACCCCTCTGCCCTCAGTCCCCAGCAATGCAAAGGAAGAGGTCACCACCGCACCTACCCTAAAGACGGCTGTCCTCCGAGGATAACACCCAGGGCTGAGAGTGAGATCCGAGCATCAGAGCTGGGGTGTCTGGGCCTCCGGATGGGCTTCACGAGACCCTGTGAACCAGACTCTGCCCTTGGAAGGCAGGATGCCCCCTTTGACTTCGTCTCTGTGCAAATGTCATCATTATCCGACATTTGAGCAAAACACAGACATACTCCTGTTACACAAGCTGACTAAGCGACTTCATCATCAGAAAAAAGCAAATCTCCAAGAGAGCCCAGCTCACAGTTCATCAGCATGTAGCTCCCTGCACTCAACACAGCCGTTAAGAACCCAGTTCTGGGGCTGTGCTCTGAAAACCAAGACTTCTTGGTCCGTCTCACCAGGGCCAAGGGAAGCACAGCTACCTTTAGAGACAAAGGAGTCACCCGGTTTCAAAGGTTTCTTGATATTGTGCTGTTTGTTGGATTTGAGTTGCATAATATGATGTTTTTCGAGCCTTCAAAAGAGGGAGCAAAATCCAGGCTTTACGGATAGGACAGAGTCTCTGTGTGAATGCACATTTCATGTTCACCACTTGCAATCTTCTAATGGAAAATGACTTCAACAGGCCTTTTATGTGGCTTAAATCAGCTCTCCAACCCTTGACACTTTTGCCCTCCTAACAAGTTTGACTAGAAGGTGTGTGGGACTGAAAGAGATTCCACCTGGGCTGGAGTTAGGGCGACTTGAATTGCTGCCCCTCTTTGCAGGTCTGTGTCCCTGCCCCATCACACTTCCTGGAAGATGTTTGGCAGACCTGGACTCAGTCAGCCTGTACTGGTTAACGGTGCCTTCTAATTTCCCTTTCTTGTACCCCAACAAGATGAGGTATTGGGCTTCCCTGGTGGCGCAATGGTTGAGAGTCCACCTGCCGATGCAGGGGACACGGGTTCGTGCCCCGGTCCGGGAAGATCCCACATGCCGCAGAGCGGCTGGGCCCGTGAGCCATGGCCGCTGAGCCTGCGCGTCCGGAGCCTGTGCTCCGCAATGGGAGAGGCCACAACAGTGAGAGGCCCGCGTACTGCAAAAAAAAAAAAAGATGAGGTATTTCCTGCCTTGCCACAAGCCATGTCCCTAGGTCAAACATCTCTGGGCCTAATGAAGGCCTCCAGGGGCCGTGGAACAGAGGAAATGCTCCTTACGGGGAGGTTCCACATCATCCCGAATCTGGGCTGCTCTCCACAGCAACAAGGAGGACCCGAAGCTTGCACATGCGCATTTAAGCCGGATGGCATGCACAGGTGTGAGGCTCCCCTCCTCAAGGTCTGACACCATGGTTTAGATAAGAAAAATCTGTGATAATAGAAATTTCCCTAGGGGGGCTTTTTAAATTCCCTGGCACTCTTACCTAATAGCTCACCTGTCCCACAGGAAAACTATGCCCCATTCTTCATTTATTCAACAACTGTATTGAGTGCCTACTCTCTCCCAGACAGAAGAAACTGCCGAGTTTTACTTTATTATTTTACTGGTGGAAAAACCACAATGCAGACTTCCAGTCCAGGCAGCAATCTATGACCAAAATGGTGCAGAAATATTAACATGCTCCTCTTTTTTGTAAACTTTTCACTGAAGCTCAATGTACAGATACAAAGGGCACAAATCCTAAGTATGCAACTCAATGAACTTTCACAAACTCAATAATCCCATGCAACCAACACCCAGATCAAGAAACAGCACATCACCAGCACCCCAGAAACTTACTTCGCATGTCCCACCAGTCACTGCCCTTCATCAAAAGTAGCCACTGTCCTGACTTCTAACATCATAAATAGTTTTGCCTGTTTTAAACATCATATAAGTAGAATCAGTGTGGGTACTTTTTTACATCTGGCTTCCTGTGCTAATATTCTGTTTGTGAGAGTCAGTCTTGTTGTTTCATGTATTTATGGTTTGTTCATCCTCATGGCTATACATTCCATTGTGTGATTATATTATACCACCATGACTTTATTCTTCTTACTGTTGATGAGCATTTGAGTCGTGCCCAGCATTACATATAATGTAGCCGTAGACATTCTTTTATGTGTCTTCTGGTCAACATGTATATGATTCCTCTTGTCCATATACCTAGGAGAGGTGATATGTTCTCTTAAATAATAAAGATCTGAAAAAGCTTTGAGAGCTACATTTTTATTTTTTTAACACCTTTATTGGAGTATAATTGCTTTACAGTGGTGTGTTAGTTTCTGCTTTATAACAAAGTGAATCAGTTATACACAGACATATGTTCCCATATCTCTTCCCTCTTGCGGAGAGCTACATTTTAAATCAGATTCTTGCTGCTGGCGGTACGGATGGCTCCACCTTGATCCAACCAGTTTCTTCTCATCTCTTCCTTTCTAAGTTGGTCCCAAGATTTGGTGCTGATACCTGGAGCAAGTTTGGGTGGTGACTTCTATCCTGACATGGAAAGTCACTCAAGATTCAGGCCGTGGCCAAGGTTGTTGAGCTGGTCAGTAGCAGGCAGCCTGGGAAGTAACCACAACATGCCCTGGGGCAGGCTGACGGGTCTGCATAGGAAACCAAGAAGCGTTCAGTGGGAGCTTCTGTAATCACCGCCACTGCACTCCTGGCTCTGTCTCCAGGGCTGCCTGCTCCTTCTCAGTTCAGACTCTTCTTGTGCCAGTGAATTTCTGGCTTGCTCTGGAAAGGCTGCCAGTGCCTTGTCATGAGCCCCAGAGACCAACCACTGGCATCCTAAGTGCACCACCGCTGCTTGGATGGCAGGATTCACCTGATGCCAACGTGCCCAACACTGACTTGGCATGTCCCAAACAGTGAGGTAGACTTGGTCACTCTGCCAGTACTCAAGCTAACTCCCCACGCACCCCACCCCCAGCAATACCCAGTAAGGTTTGGGACTTCCTGCGAAGAACTGGCCAGAACTTGCAGTAAATGAGTTCTCCCAAAGTCCCAGCTTCTGGACAGGTGTTCCCGCTTATGCTGTCTCCGCAGTAGTCCCATCCACTCCCTCCACCAGTGTGGTAGGCATGGTTCTATTCTAAGTTCTGTTCTATTGCAGGTTGTTATAGGTTACACACGTGCCCAGTGTCATAAAGCTAACACATGGTAGGGCAAGGAGAGCAAACAAGATCCAAACCTAGCTGCTTTTTGAGTAAAACTGGAACCTCAAACATTTTAATATTAGCCTAAATAAAAGATCATCAAGAAATCAACAAGGGTAGTTAGTGGAAAGAACATGGAAATAAGAAGTGGGAGATGTGGGTATAGTTCCATTCCAGTTTACTGCCACCTAATTTGGTTATCCAGGGAAGGTCACTTAAGCTTTCAGAATAACAGTGTCTTTAACTGAAAATGAAAGAGTCATGCATTCCCCACAGACCACACCTCCATGAGAGCAGGGACCATGTCCTTTTCTCCTGACTGTAGTGTTCCCAGCACCAACCATAGTGTCTGGCCAATAACAGGTACTCAATACATGTGGAATGAATGGAAGAATAAATTCATGGGAATCCACATCAGACTCTCCTAACAAACTCTCTCTCTTACACATCAGACTCTCTCAAAATGCCCATGCCAAGGCCCCACCCCATAAATGCTGATTTTCTTTTAAAGGGAGAAAAAAACCTCTCTAGGTAGTTCTGATTTGGACCCATAGTATGACGTCACAACTCTAAAATTCTATTATTCTGTTAAATCAGCTGTATAAATAATCCCTTACTAAGTTCAACATGAATTTATTTATTCAATTTTATACAGTTCCCTCCTAATTAGGACAATCAGGCCATACGTTCTCTCTATCCCCCTAAATCCCTGAGAAGTCTAACTTCTTTCCCTGTCTGCAATTAATGAGTCCCCATCTTTCCCCTTCACTGCTACATTTTTCTCCCACTTGCTTTTGAGTCTGTTTTTTTCCTTGAATTACACCAGTTGGATTGAGACCATCAAATCTATAAAGATATAATATCTGCATAAATTAGAAACAAAGTAATTTCTTATTTGGATAGAATTCCTACGTGCTGGTTCACAAGTGTTTTCCCTTTTTCTCTTATCTTCATCTAAAGTTCAGTTAGAAGGAGTGATTGGGAAATTTGTCTTTACTCAGCACTCAGTAGGTGCTTCACATAAAAAAGAGGAAAAAGGAAGAAATACTAAATCAAATCAACCTGACAAATCACTCAAATGACCCGGCAGCCTACACATAGGTACCGCTGGTCTGTTTTTGTCTTAGGAGGGGTAAAGCTAGCTAATACTGGTTTTCTTTAGGATTTTCCCAATATAGGCATTACCCTACCCAAATACTGTTTGCTAGGCTGCAGTGAAGCCATACTTACTTTAAATACAGACTTCTTTAAACATCCACTGAAGGGTTTTCTTTTTTACTTGGATACATTTATGTATTGTAGCATGATTGCCATTTTAGCGATACTTATTACATTACATAATTATAGCACAATATTGTCTATATTCACTATACTGTACAATTGACCTCTGTGGCTTCTTCACTACTTGTTGCAAGTTTGTACCTTAAACATCTGTCTTATCACTCCATCCCCATCCCCTGAGAACCACTATTTATATCCACTGAAGTGTTTCAGAGCTGCAGCTTAAGAAACCTCCGTCTTCTGCTTACCTGAAAAAATTGGCCATCCCTGCTACCACGGGGGCCTGCAATCCTGCAGCCTTGCACTGTGTGTTCTACACACCCGTGGTCAATTGCCCTGATCAAGAAGTCTAGGCCAATAGCAGGCTACTCAGTTTTCTCCCGCACCCCCTTGAGTCCCTGGGCCCTCTGTGGCTTTTCCACCTGGGTGTTATTAAAAAAGCGAAGAGGGCAAGAGAAAGAAAGTGTTTGCTGGCTCCTTTGCCAACCGGGCCCTTCCTTCCAAGGCCACATGGCTCTGGTTTCTTTGTTTCCTCTTATGTTTAATTTTCTTTGGCCCAGGCTTTCCTCAATGGTTTTCTTTTCGCATTTTATCACCATAAATTAATTAAAATGTTTCTGGTGCTGAGTTCACATCTGATCATCTTGGCAGGATCCCCTTACACAGATGGCGAGTAGATAAAGAGCGATCCAAGCATCCAAGAACAAGAAGAACAGCCCACATAGGGAGCCGGCCTGAGAGAGGGCGAGAGGAAAGGAGGGTCCAAGGAGAAACAAGCTGCCACCAGCCTGCACAGGAAAGTTGGAATGGGGGGTTGGGGGCTCAGGAGGAATGTCTTGGGACTCTCTGTATTTCTCACTCCTTCCCCAAACTCCCCAGAAGAGAGCTTGAAACCAATTAGAGGAAGAACTAGAAGCAGTTTTTCTACGTTCCTCTTCACCCTGAAAATTTGGGTGGCTCAGGTGGGCTACACAGCTGTTGGGAGATGGAAGCGCTTTGGAGGTAAAATGTGGCTAGAGGGAAGGGAAGAAGCAATGATCTCCCTTGACCGAGAACCCAGCACGCATGGGTCAGGCCCACACTATGCTACAGCCTAGGAATATAACAAACAACGAGACAGACCTGGGCCCTCTCCTCTTGGTGTGAATAATCCAGTAGGGGAGACAGACACGAAAAGACCAGCTATATGAGGCAGTAAAGAGACCACAGACTTGGAACTTGAAATACGTTTTTGTCATTGATAAGAAGTACGTCGCACAGATGGGACAAGTACGTTCACCGCCCAGAGACTGGACCCACCGCTCCCAGTGCCTGGCTGCCTCGAAGGCCATGGAGTCGTGACGCTCAGGTGGAAAAGAGGAAACTCTGTGATGCTCAGCAAGGGAAGGAGAGACAGCGTATGGTCATAAGTAAACTTTCAGAGCTATTCGAAAGGAGAGCTAAAAACATCCTGAGGCTTTAACCTTTCTTTCTCCAAAACTACTGGCACATAACGCTGTCTTATTATACAGGGAATGCTCTCTTCATCAAAACTAACAAGCAAAACAATTAGTTTGTGAAAAGTGCCTCAGACGAAATAAACAGGATGCTGGGCCAAAGAATAATACAGGCAATCCAGACAGACCTCCCTGAGTGGTGACATTTAAACGGGAAGACAGGAAGGATCCCAGGGGCCTCAAATTAAAACAGAGCATCAGAACTAATACTGTGCAACCCGCCGAAATCAGGCACAGACCACGACGTGCAAAAGCCCCACTCCGGGCATCCGGAGAGAATAAGCAAAACCTGGAACCGTTGCACTTCCAGGGCCGCATCTCCGAAGATGGCCGAGGCTAAGATCCGGCCATTGTTTCTGGCAGCTGGACAATGAGTTCACTGAAAATCAGTTACGTCTGTTGTCTCCTGGAGCAAAGTGAGAAGGGCTTTCCATCCTCCACTCAGGGGAGGAAGGAAATGTGGCATATATCACTTGCTCCAATCTTTGGCCTCCGTGTGTGCCAAGCTCTGTGTGGACACAAACAACGGCTTTATTTGCAGTTGCTTACAAGGCCTAATTGTAAGGAGAAGAAAATCTCTCAAAAGCCCCATACGTTCCATCTCCAACTCTACCTCTGACATTTCTGGTCTTCCAGGCATCACTGGTTCATTTTCTCCTGACCACCTCGAAAGTCCTTTAGCATTTGCACACACGCATTCATGTTATCATAACGCTTCTCTGCCCACCTTCTCCTGCTGTCTCTAGTTACTGCGGGTCCAGTTCCCCCAACTACCTCTGACATGATGACCCTACACTCCTTAGGAATAAGAACTGAGTTGTGTACTGATTTTTTCTAGGCACTTAGTAGTTGCTTGATAAACACAATGAATTGAATTTACAACAAATAAATATCTCATTTCCAAATTGTTAAGTATCAACCATGAAAGCATGATTTTTTTTTTTACCATCCCCGAATTTTATCTTGCAGATGTATTTTAGAAATCTTCAAAGAAAGAGGGAGGGAGAGTGAGGAGGAAAGCACTTAAATCTGCTTTTTTTTAAACTAAAATTTTCCTTATTATTCTAATGTGATAAGCAAAGTCTATCGGTAGTAAATATAAATAATTTACAGATGCATAGATATTTTGTACATACACACACATACTAATTTCTCTGAAAAACCTTTCTGTATGAATTGTTTTTCAAGAGTATGATGTGATATATTCTGAGAAGAGAACAAAAAATATTTTAAAAATTTACTGTTGCCAAGCATTCCTTGTTTTTCTGTTCTTTGTTTCAGTTCCTAGAGTCCTGTGCCCTGCTCTCCCAGCATCACTAAATTCAGAGAAACACAAGGCAGATTAGACCATGAAGCAATCCATTAGAGAGCTCTGAGGCCCTGAAAACCTCAAAGATACAGGGTCAAGGGAGTGCTATTATTTTTATATTAGTTTACATTTGTCTCCGATTTTGAAACAACTCTTAATGTTTTTGTCTTGTCCTTGCACTTGCACTTGGTCTCGCGTGGGGCCTGGCTACAGTTACAAAGCAGAGCCCGAGGGAGTTCTCGGTCAGAGACTCAGGGCCTGAGAAAAGGCCGGGTCTGGGAATCACTTGTCCAGTGACTCTGCCTTGGAGGGTGGATGGCAACCCTGGGGAAACTGGACTCCCACCTCTGATGTGTGGGCTTAAGGAGCTCCTTTAAACAGCCTGGAGCTCTGCCTGTGCTTGTTAAAGGATGCTTTGCAGATATGGCTGATACCGTGCATCCCCTCCCAATCGGGATGCTGAGTTATGTACCTTTCCTGATCACCAGCCTCAGATACTCTCTCTCTGGGGTTTAGCACCTTCTCTCCCATATTTCCCATTTTTTGTATGTGAGGTTTTGGGAAGTGAGATAAGAGTCAGGCAGGAAAAGACCTAGTATACAATAATTTAAATAAAAGCAAACTTAGTATAAAATAATTAGACATGCTGTTTCATTCAAGTATCACAAGAATCCCACAAGGTAAGCAATTAGTATTCTGTTTCGGAAATTAGCAAAAGAAGGCACATAAAAGTCCATTATCTTGCTGTTAGTCCCCGGGACTATTTACAGGTAAAGTTTTGAACCCAGGCCATCCAACTCCAAAGCTACCAAGATCTCCACTATGACACATGGCCTGTTGCTTGAAGACTGTACACACAAACACAACTCCAGTTTTCCAAAGGCAGGAAAGCTGGCACTGAAGCAAATCAGTCTGTGGGCATGTCTACAGAGCCCAGGCCTTCAATTCTACTCCACGTCACTCTCCTCCTATAGGACATAGGCCCATGCTTTGTCTAACTGGACTCCATCTCAAATGCACAGCTGAACTTCAAGACATTTCAGACAACTCAACATTAAATGTCTTACTCAAGATAAGAATATTGAGCAACCACGCTTAGGCAAAGAAACTTTACCAGGGAGTCTTTTTAATGTTGCTATAAATCCAGAGGCCATAATCAACTGCAGGTAAATTCTGCCTTAAGCCTCTACTGGCTCCTGACACTGAGCTAAGACAGAAAACTGTCTTGTCACAGTTTAGATAGAATAGTAGGCATCTCTATTTCATACAAACAAAATTCTCGAGAACAACTTGGGGAAGATGGCGGAAGAGTAAGACGTGGAGATCGCCTTCCTCCTCACGGATACACCAGAAATACATCTACACGTGGAACAACTCCTACAGAACACCTACTGAAGGCTGGCAGAAGACCTCAGAGCTCCCAAAAGGCAAGAAACTCCCCACGTACCTGGGTGGGGCAAAAGAAAAAAGAAAAAACAGAGACAAAAGAATAAGGACGGCACCTGCACCAGTGGGAGGGAGCTGTGAAGGAGGAAAAACTCCAAAAAAAAAAAAAAAACAAAATTCTCTTCAGATGCAGTCCCCACCTGATGATATCAGATACATGCCAGGAACCAGCCAGCTACTTATTTCCCCTTAAAAACAAAGTGCTGGACTTCCCTGGTGGCACAGTGATTAAGAATCCACCTGCCAATGCAGGGGACACAGGTTCAAGCCCTGGTCCGGGAAAATCCCACATGCCGCAGAGCAACTAAGCCTGTGCGCCACAACTACTGAGCCTGCAAGCCACAACAACTGAAGCCTGTGCACCTAGAGCCCGTGCTCCGCAACAAGAGAAGCCACCGCAGTGAGAAGCCGCGCAGAGCAACGAAGAGTAGCGCCCGCTCACCACAAGTAGAGAAACCCTGTGCACCTAGAGCCCGTGCTCTGCAACAAGAGAAGACACCACAATGAGAAGCCCGTGCAGAGAAACGAAGTAGCCCCTGCTCACTCAACTAGAGAAAGCCCCCTCACAGCAACGAAGACCCAACACAGCCAAAAATAAAAAAGAAATAAAGAAATTTATTTATTAAAAAAAAAAAAAAGCTTCAAGTGTCCTTATTGGGCAGATGGAGATGAGAGGGCTGGAAAACCAAACTACGAGTTCACATCTGGAAGCCAGGCCACTGAGCCAGTTCAGCTCAGATCACTTGTCAACGGGTCATAGTCTATGAGATCAGAAACAATGCCTTTCAACCAGAGCATTTTTCTCAGGGCCAGTTCTCATGACAGTCCAAAGATGTTGGAGTCAGGTTTGCAGTTGTGGTTAGAAGGAGACGTATTAAAGCCACCCATCCCCACTTCTCAGGGTCATGTCCTAGAAACACGGTCCAGCGTTTGGGCTGCGTGCGCTGATAAATGTTAGTGACACCCAGCTTTGACTGCTGAGTGCAGCAGCCACCCCAGCAGGGAAGAGGTGAGATGGGAAAGGTCCTGCTCTTTGCAGTGGACTGAAACAGCCCTGGCTCCCCACAACACGTAACTTTTGTCCCTGTGCCTCCCCAAAGAAAGGACAGGCCGCAGAACATTGGATATCCCACTGAACTAAAGTTGTGTAAGAGCCTGCCTCTCACTCTGCATCCACAGTGACCTGAGAACTGGGCACAAAGCCACTTGAAGGGGTAAAGGAAAATACCTCCCCTCCACTCCCCATAAAACTGCTTATAAAGAAAACAGAAGTAATTATGGGGAAAAAATGCTTAAAAACCTAGAGGGCTCTGTTAAATGAACCTCACATGGATTCTAGTTTAAGTTTCCAAGACTCGAGCAAGAAATATTCATGTTGAAAGCCTTCCTTATCCAAGATACTTGGAAAAACCAGCATGGTTGTCCAGAAGTCCAAACAAGCTCATCTAGTAACTAGTGGCTTCTCTTTATTTTTAATTTATTGCAAAAACTGCATTAAAATAGCAACAAAGGAAATTAGGAGAAGGAAAAGTTCCCTTATCAACACTGCAAACCATGAACTTGCTTTTGAATCTCATCTTTCCCCATCTATACCTTGTTTATGGGCCAACATGATTTTTACACAGTAAATAAATGTCTCTCTAATCTCATTGTTAAAAAATATTTTCTAAGGAACTTTGAATGTATTAAAATCCCACAGTGATCTATCTAGCCACACTCTGAGCCACATCCTCCCAAGTTAGATCGATACTAAGCCAGTCATTTCTCAGGGCTAAAGATTCCTTATCTGTGCTAAAGCAAGCCACCTTTAAGTAGGTATGAAAAGCACCCAAAAAAAACGATAAGATAGCACTGGACCATAAACTGCCAACATACAGCGTGCGCCAGCCTCACTGGATATCTTCCATTCGTCCCTCCGGATCCACTCTCTACCCTTCTACACTCTGCTCTGTGCCCAGAAAGGCTGACCCACATCGTCCTTATCTTTTTTTTTTTTTTTGCGGTATGCAGGCCTCTCACTGTTGTGGCCTCTCCCGTTGTGGAGCACAGGCTCTGGACACGCAGGCTCAGCGGCCATGGCTCACGGGCCCAGCCGCTCTGCGGCATGTGGGATCCTCCTAGACCGGGGCACGAACCCGTGTCCCCTGCATCGGCAGGTGGACTCTCAACCACTGCGCCACCAGGGAAGCCCAATGGTCCTTATCTTGGGCTCCCCGTCCTCTGGCTTCTACTTGGGGTCAGCCAATGGGGAGGCGGGCCACCAGCAGGAGATCAAAGGCCAAGAGGAGAGTGAAATCAAGGTATTTATTTTCCCAGCTCCTTTCCCACTGGTCTCCAGGCCATGGCTTCCCTCATGCAGCCTCTACTATAGCTACAGCTACAGCTCCCAGGGCTTGGCAACTGCTCCCTCCTCTTTGCTCCTGCACCCTAAAGGTGGTAGGACTTCCCGCTAGTCCTGGTTTCCCTGAACTGTACCCAGACCTCTGTGATTATGCTCTTCTCTTGGCTCGTCCTCTTGAGTGTGCCCCTGGGACCCTGACTCATACACCGGGCAATGTAGGAAGTGACCAGCTGAAGCCTTGTGTCTAAAACCAATGGGGAGAAAATGCAGCATCCTATAGTCCTACAGCAGAAGAACTTCAGAAGAAAAATGAGTGAAACAGATGGAAGTCAACACAGTCTTGTGGAGGGCCTACCACCTAAGAACTGTGCTTTGCCCTGAATCTCAAGGCCACCCTGAGATGCCCGGGGCCACACCTCCACTGAGGCATGGACTGTCAGATACCTTCGTGTTCCACCTCAGATCCTCTCAGCCCACCTTTGACTCCAGACATTGCCATGGCAGCCAGCTGCACCCGGGTGCGCCCAGCAGCAACCTTGCCTCAGCTGTACCGAGGATCACTTCTGTTCTGCCCAGGGCGTCTCTGCCACAGTGGTGGCGCAAAACACATTGGCACTCACACATGCAGAAACGTGGAAGGGTGAGGAAGTTAATCTCATGGGACAACCCTTGACCTATGGAGCAGGGGAGGCAGTAGACAAATGCTCCTGTCTTCTGTCCCTCGGGTGAATAATTCTGGGGTGCATTTCACATGGCTCCTCAGAGGATTCCCAGTGGGATTGAGCCCCAGTTGCCCACAGTGGTAACCATCTTAATATGTACCCTTGCCTTGGCTTTCCTCTCTTCCTGTCTCAGTATTCCCAACCCTCCCTACACACACACACACACACACACACACACACACACACACACACACACACACTCCTATCCCTTAGGATACTTCATGAAATAAACTACCTTCACATAAGCTCTTCTTGTTGGCTCTGCTTTCTAAAGAAAACCCAAGCTAAGCTAGGCAGAGAGATCTCCTTGCTGCTCCATAACAAAAGAAAAGCTCAGAAATGGGAGACAAACAATGAGGAAAGGGCCTCCTTATGCCTGTTTGAAATTCACCCCCACGTGCTCAGTGGCCTGACCAGCAAGCCCCAGGATCTTCAAACTATCCCAACCACATAAAAATGTGCCAAGGCAGAACCACATTCCATACCAGCTACAGGGTATCTGAGTTTTACGTGACCCAATAGCTTACGTTAGTCCCATATCTGCTGTCAGTGGGGAGAATAAACCAAGAGCAGATATCCTAGAAATTCCATCAACCCAGTTCCCCTACATGGAGGCAAAGTACTCTCATCCCCCCAGATCTTTCGGAAATGCATAAAACGTGGTTTCTACCATCTGTCTTCAGACTGCTCTATCTGCCTGACACAGAAAGAATCATTCCCTCACACCCTGAGATTTTTTTTAAAGTATCTGTTCAGCCTGTTTCCACAACTTCTCTCCAGTACAAATAATCTTTTTTAAAAACTGCTTTTCTCTTCCAAAAAAGTCAAGAAATGAGTCCTCTAGTAGCTTTTTGGGTATGAAAGAAAATACACTGGTTTCATATATATCATGAGTCCAGAGCGGTGGGGAGACAGGAGAGATCCCATGATGGAAACAGGTGAATTTGGGGGAGTAAAACAAGTAGAGGGAAAGAGCAGGAGAATGCTGTCTTGTGGTAAGTGCTGAGAAAAAGGCTTCAGCACTCGGGAAGTTCTACGCCTACAGATGTCAGATGGAACTTTAAGCAAGCCACTTTGAATTCCTTTAAGATTCTTTTCAGTGCACTCACCTGTAAAATGAGAACAAATTCCACTTATCTGGGACAAAGATCAATACCGGAAGACTTCACACGTATGAATATTCCTGGGACCACACACACACACAAAAAGCTAGAAAGTTGGATAGGATGAGCTAGCAGTGGGATCTCACCAACCTAATATGTAGCTCCAATTAAAATATGCCACTTATTAGGTAGTTTTCCAAATAAATCCCTTGTAGAGGGGGTACGTATGGAGTTCAAATTCTAATAATGTTGGTAGGTTATGATGAACAGGATTTCCACATCTTACTGTCTGCTTCAACTTTATAAGTCAGCCCCCAGGCATACACGCAATGCCCCCCTCTTCTCCTCGCCTTTGTTATTTCATCCAGCAATAAAGCCCCATGCCCAGGGCCACACGTGGGGCTGAGATGAACATCACAGGCCCAAACTTTGTGGAAAATAGTATTTTAGCGGCAGCATCTGGCTTCTTGGCATGATCCCCCAGCTGTTGCGCTGACAGCTCTGAAGCTGCTTTTTACTTTGTCATATGGTTCGGCTGCTAATGGGCTGTCTATTCTTGCTTGTCCTCCTCTGGGTCATTTTTCCTTTCAAACTCACATTGAGTTCCAAGAAAACTGCACACTATGACTCCGCTTCAGGAAAGCCCCGTGCCTAGTTGCCGTGGAATTCAGAGGGCTGGGCACCCCAAGTGGGAGTAAGCAGTCCCAATGCTCGAAGAGAAAACATCTCATTACACTGCCTGGTACATTTATTCCACGAGAAGTAGGCTTATGAAGGGGCGATTAGGTAACTTGACAGGCACAGGTGGTAGACTAATATAAAGCGTTATTTGTCTTTGTGTTTACACAGGATCGATCACCATAGTACGTACCCAGGGCTTAAACAAGCACATAGTTTTGACACAAAAGGCCACAACTAACTTCTCATAATTGGCAATGCTGTTGGATTCTTAGTATTTTCTCCTCTTGATGCCAATCTGAATACCCAAATGGGAAATTTAGCACCTGCAAGTGGTTTCTTGGGCTCCCAGATCTCACATCAGCAGTCTGTGGGGTCTTTGCATGCACTGTAACAGACCAGACAAGGGCTGGATGTCCAAACAGGAGCCTGTTTCCCTGAAACTCTGAGTGGCTAAAGAAATCAGCATGCAGTTGGCTTCCCATTCAACCCCTCTGGAGCTACCCAGGATCCAAATGAGCCCATGATGACTTATGAAGTGACCAGAAACCAGCCAAACATGTACCTGACTTTCATGCTCCATAATCAGGGCTGCCACATACTGTTGAGCAGGCTGAGTACCGATCAACTCCAGAGAACACCATCCATACAGGCTAGTGACAATGGCCCAGACCTCAGTAAAGAGATAACTACAGGATATAGGACAAGGACGCATAACCACACATTTAAATTGCCCCAAATGTAAATGACACCAGGCGGTAAGAGTATTTTGAGAATATATAACACACAAATCCTTGAAATAAGTATAAATGAGTTTCTGGAATGATTGAAGAGAGTTGATTTAATTCTAAAAGATGGAACAGTTTCTGAGAGTGAAGAGTGACTGGATGCAGAAGAAAGACAATGCGATTTGACAGTAACAAAGCAAAACCTAAGAAAAAATTATATGGAAGAAGTTGGAGTTACTTCTTCAGGAAAAACTCTAGGGGCATCTAAAGTACGGATGATGCAGCTAGAACCCAGTTTTCTCTCAGCTCCCCAATTTTTCATCTGCCAACCTCTTCCAACCCCGTTCATTCCTTCAATGCATATCTGAGTTCCGGGCTAGGCCCTAAGGAGAACCAAGATAGGAATAAGACAAGATCCCTGTCTTCAGGAAGTCAAAATCTAATGGGCAAGTATATATGAAGTAAAGACAGCATGGGACTACTGCCATACACTGTATAAAATGTCACCAGCATCCGAAGGAAAGAGAGGTCACTCCCAATGGGAACGAGAGGGGTGTCTTCAGGGAAGAATTGGCATCTGAAACTGACCCAGAACAACAGTTCGAATGTGAGCAGGTAGAGATGATGGAGAGCACGTTTCAGGCAAATAGTAAGTAGCACGCGAATAAAGGCACAGAGTAAAAGGTGAGGCATCAGGAAGAGTTTGCTTGGAATAAAAGAATATATGGGGCAAAAAGGGATGTGAAGGTAATCAGTGCAATTTAACTCTGGGAAGTTGGGCTGAGAAGTATCGTTTAAGGCCTTGATTGCCTAACTAAGGAGGCTGAACACTCTTTTAAGTCCACAGGAAGAAATCCACTGTTATTATTCATATATTAAATTTTGAGCAGAGAGTGTAATGTAATCAGAGCTGGGCTTTAAAAGCGGCTTTATCTGGCAGCAGAGTTCTCGTTAATTGGTGATGGTGGAGACTAATAGCCCAGGACAAATTAGCAGGTGAGAGGCCCTGTGGGGCTGGATTGCAGCCGTGGCAATAGGAATGGACAATTTGGGTCAGGCGCCAAGGCCAGCCAGCCTCTGGATGTGGCAAGCAGGAAGTAGAAAGAAAGAACAAGCTGGGGCTTTAAGTCTGGGAGAAGAGTAACAGGGAAGCTGGACGGCAGAGGCGTGAATTTTACTTTCACACATTAAATGTGAGGTGCTTGTGGAATATCCAGCTAGAGACACTCAGCTGGAAGGCGGAAGAGTGCTGGCACTGGCGTGAGAGGAAAGTCTAGAGACAACAAGTTTTGGGGTCCTGCAGGTCTGGGGGCAAGCCCCAGCTCTACCTCTACAGTGTCCTACTTTTGCGATTTGGGGCAAGTTAGTAACCTAAGTCTCAGTTATCTCACCTGTAAAATGGGGATAACAACCATGTTAATATCCCCGGTGTTCCTATGAAGATTAAATAAGAGATGTTAGCACAGAGCCTAGAACACAGTAAGCTTCAATATACACTCTCTTTTGTTATTTTTCCTACAGAGTCATTCCCTTTGTTTCAGTGATCAACTCAGTTCTTAATAATGTACCCCAGCTGTCCTCCTGCCCCTTTGCCACTTGGGGCCCTTATACGGGCTTGGTGTGCAGCCCTCCTGCCTTGCTCTGTTCTCTGGGGTCTGGGCCACCCTGACTCTTGTCTGGTCCACTCAACTCATGAGCCCCTAAGTCCCCCCTCTGACATGCTTGAGCCTCGATATATACCATCTCCCTCAAACTTGCCCTTCGTATCAGATCCTCACCCTGAATTCACGATCCACTGCTGCCCACGTCCTGCGGGGATGATTTGTTTTCTAATCTGGGGTCAAAATGAGGGGAAATGGGCCCACCCCTCAGCCAAAAGATTTGACTTCAAGTCTTAGACAATATATTTCCTTACTACAAAAGTTGTAAAACATTGGGATAATGTTACGGTTTTACTACCCCCTCCTTTGTGCTCCCATAGCACTTTGTCCATCTCTTTGTGACAGAATTTATCACGTGTGTTATAGTTGGTTATGTGACTGCCCCCCCCCTGCTGGGCCATGGGCTCCTCCGGGGCAGGGACCAAACCTTATTCATCTTTGTTTCCCCAAGCCTACCATAGGTGTTCAATAAATACTGAAAGAGAGTTAACAACAGATTACATCTGTATAGGTCCTTATGTTTTGCAAAGGCTGCTGAGGGAGATGGTGGAATCTGGCTCTAGAATGCTAAGCTATAATTTTTCTCCTATTCAATGCACCTTGAGTAAGTATAGCCATCAAAGTGGGGAGGAATAACAGGACCACATGCCAGTTTTTAAAAGCAGCAGTACCAAGACTTCGGGATTTCACTAATCAGTGTTTTCAATAACCTTTTAATTGGGGGAAGCAACATGGTGTTCCCAACTACTTACTTTGCTGAGTTGGTACCTTAGAGAAAAAGTCATCATCCTCAGCTGCTCCTCTCCTCATTCCACAAAAGGAAGAAGATTTTAAGCATCCCCACTCCTCAAAGAAAAAAAAAAGGAGTGGCATAAACATAAGCCTAGAATAAATGAAAACTTTTAAAATTGATAAACTTAGCTTTATGAAACCCTAGTACTACCACCTATCTTTTCCTCTTTTCCCCAAGAACAGTGGACTGGCCCCAGTGCCCAGACTCACAGTCCAGAGCAGTGTCTCTCAGACTGCAGCATTCCTGGGTGTCTGAAATTGCTCTGTTAGAATCTTTCTTTCTGGTAAAATATAGATAACATACAATTAACCATTTTAACCACTTTTAAGCGTACAGCTCAGTGGCATTCACATTGTTCAACCACCACCACCATCCAGCTCCAGAACTTTTCCATCTTCCCAAACTGAAACTCTGTACCCATTAAACACTAACTCCTCATTCCCTCTCCTCCCAGCCCCCAGCAACCATCATTCTACTTTCTGTCTCTATGAATCTGACTATTCTAGGTACCTCACATAAGTGGAATCATACAGTATTTTGTCCTTTTGTGACTGGCTCATTTCACTTAGCATGTCTTCAAGGATCATGCATGTTGATCCATGTGTCAGAATTTCCTTCCTTTTCGATGCTGAATAATATTCCATTGTATGGATATACTACATTTTATTTATCCATTCATCCGTTAATGGACATGTGGGTTGTTTCCACCTTTTGGTTATTGTGCTCTACTAGAATTTTTAACTTATTTTTTTTCACATGACAAAATCTCAGATTTGTAACATAAGCAAACTCTGAATCATCTTGCTGGTATGAGTCATCACAAGGCACATAGCAATATAGGTACAAGGTGCTCAAAAGAACCTTTGCCATAACAGTCTGTATTCCATCTGCAATGCGAGCTAAAATGTTGGGGGGTCCCTGCCTTTGTACATAACTATCTGTACCACTTTGTTACAATAGCAAATAAGCCATAAAGAATATTTCTAGTCCCAATTTCAACAATCATTGAACCAGACACCAATTTGATGCAGATGCCAATCCACTGTGATGCTGGTCTTACTTTCTAGTGCAGAAAACACCTCACAATTAACTGATGCCTCATTAAAATTGGTATTTGAATATTTATTTTCAGTAAATCTTAGGTTTAATACGAAGTCTGACTTTTCTAAACTATCAATGCCTTGAAGTTACCAATATTTTTCCTACAGCTCACTTGCATGTACAGAAATTCTCTGAACTAGCATCACTGACACTAAAATGACAAATTAAATACCAGGCTGGATCTCAAGTTTGCATTTCTACCATGAATCAGGGATGTGGACTTTAACTAAATGACACCATCCACGCTATTTGATTAACAGTTATTTTGAATAGTGTTGGTTTTGTAAGCATTAGGAATATATGTCCAACTTTATGTGTATATAGAGTATAATAATAGAAAGGATGGGAGTCAACACCAGAGATGCAGGAAGACAATGTTGTCCCTTTAAAGGAGGTCTGTACGCTTCTTAAGTTTGCAGGGCACGAGTCTGGAGCTCTATTCCTGGAATGCCCCCCCTCATGTAAGAAGTAGTAGGGCAGGTCAAACCAATTAAGTGTCCCTAAAAACAGAGCTCACCAAATACCATGGCTGCAGAATAACAACGCCAAGAGCCAGCCAGAAGCTTAGAGTGGTGTACGGAGAGGAATGACCCCGGGGGACACCACGTTAAAAGCTCGTATTTCATTCCCCAATGAAGCACTTTCCTTTCAAGCTGCGACCTCTATCGCAGCCGTTGAGAACGACACTTCTTCCCCACTCCCAGGGGTGAGCATTCTCCTCCAGCTTCTGGGCCAGATTGCAGCCAAATGAGCCGTCAGGCACTCCCCTGGGATAGTCAGACATTTGCCCTGAGATCTATAATACAATTTGACCTTCTTTCTGCTGAGGTAAACACACCACCTGTCACCTCTGAAAACTCAGCCTTGGAGTCAAGCACATCTGGAATCAGCCTATAAACGTAGTCCTGAGATTAATGTTGAACAAGAAGAAAAGCTAAGGTATCCGCCACTGATTTCCACTTACTGACAATTCCCACTCAGCAGCAATGTTCGGCTTCCACATGTGGACACCTGAACACTTCCCTGTCAGCAACGCTACGCTGAGATTGGCCAAAAACAAGCCTCAGGACACCTTGAAATCTATTTTAGCTTCAACTGAACCCCCGGCGTGTGGTGTTTCGTATCTGTGTCCTCTGTGGGCAGAATCAGAAGTAATGAAGGGCAATTCTCAAACGTCTGGCTGCATAGAGGGGCGAGGCCCGCTCACACCACTGACTCTGGTGCCTGGAGACTCCCCAGTGTTCACCTCTTATCTTTATGGGCACAGTAGGAACTGGGGCCAGAAACTGACATCCTAGAAACTCATAAATGCACAGGAAATGTTCAAAGTTGCCATCTTCCCCCCAAAAGGTTACAGTTCCAAGAAACCAAGAGGAGAGAGAGAAGCATGAAAAGATCTTGTCTTGAAGCTCACTGAAGTACACCTACGTTCGATGAAAGGGTAAGTAATGCCACATAAAATCCCCGTTTCACAAAATACGATCTCCCTATTAACATCTGGATATGAGCCTCATATGTCTTGAATCTTGAGTTCAAACTGTGGATCATCCATAACCCTAGTTATACAACCAACCTGTTGGCACTGACTACAGAGGTGAGACGCCCTGTTGCAAAGGAGGAATACTGCTTCACATTCAATGAGAATGAGAACGTGTTTCATTTCGCA
The DNA here is from genome assembly GCF_003031525.2 of Neophocaena asiaeorientalis asiaeorientalis. Classification (NCBI taxonomy): domain Eukaryota; kingdom Metazoa; phylum Chordata; class Mammalia; order Artiodactyla; family Phocoenidae; genus Neophocaena; species Neophocaena asiaeorientalis. Next base: position 3,008,034 of record NW_020185330.1, read on the forward strand.
CCGAAGCACAACTTAGTAGGCTCCACATTGGCCCATGCACATGTGGGGTTATTTAAACGGTGCCTCTTAGTCACAGCTCTTGTGATGTGGTGTGTGCCAGGATTCAGCGGCACAATGTGATCGTATCATGAACATCCTGGCCCTCCTCACTTTACCTCTGAAACCAATTTTGGTGACTGACGCTGCTTTCTTTGCAGCCTTATCGGCCTCTTCTCCCCTTCCGACTGTGGATCTGATCTCCTGCCCAGCATTTCTGTGTTTAGACTGTCTGGCCGAGGGCATTTCCCCCTCGATGATTAACGAACAGGTTTCCACAGTCTTTCGGTTTGTTTTTTGTTTGTTTCTGACAGTGGGCTGAGTGCACCACTTTCTGGGAAGTTTCGAGTTGTTTCAGGGAGTTCCTGGTTTTTTCAGGGAGCTAAGCTTCCCGTTTTTCGTTTTTTGAGGTGAGTGCCCCCAGAGTTAATGTAAGATCAGCCGAATCACAAAAACAATTCTGCCTCCCTTGAGAAACAGGCTTTCAAAGAAAATTTTCTTGTTTGCCTGTACATTTGATAAGCGTGATCAGGAAAGAAAATAGAAGTCCTGCAAATCTTCATGTTGTTTTTGATATTCTTGCCTCAACCTCAGTCCATCAGAAGTGGTGGGATTTCCCTGGTGGCGCAGTGGTTAAGAATCCACCTGCCAATGCAGGGGACCTGGGTTCGAGCCCTGGTCCAGGAGGATCCCACATGCCGCAGAGCAGCTAAGCCCATGCACCACAACTACTGAGCCTGTGCTCTAGAGCGGGTGAGCCACAACTACTGAGCCCATAAGCCACAACTACTGAGCCCGCATGCCACAACTACTGAAGCCCACGCGCCTAGAGCCTCTGTTTCGCAACAAGCGAAGACACCGCAAGGAGAAGCCCACGCACTGCAATGAAGAGTAGCCCCCACTCGCTGCAACTAGAGAAAGCCTGTTGTGCAGCAACAAAGACCCAATGCAGCCAAAAATAAATAATTTTTAAAAAAAGTGATGCCACTCAGTCCTCTGTAAGGTAGCTCTCACTAATGTACACTTCTCATTAACAACTATTAGAACTTCACTCTTACCTGTAACTGAACATAAGATAGTAATCAATAATCCCACTGTAACGGTTTTCTATTTCAGTCTTTCTCTTTGGGCTTTACTCTTACACACGGAATTTAAATACATGAACACATATTCCTACACACCTGCCAAAGCCAGCCTTCCTTTATCATCTTCCTCCAAGAAGTGGAATGCTATATCCCATAAACAAGGCTGGTAAGGGCATATCTGAGCCAACCTTTTCTTTGGCTGCCTTTCAAAAAGTTGTTTAAAACAAGCTATGTTCTTGAACTAGAAAAAGGAATTACACATGATAACCTTAGAAAGCAGCTACTTGCTATGCCCAACTAATATCATCACACAACACCGTGGCTCCGTGTGCAGCATCGTCTTCAGTTACTGGCCAGAGTCATGCCACCAAAATGACTAAGTTGAGATGAAATTAACTGCAATGGGACATGACCATATTGAAATATTGTACTGAGTGTGACTATAAAGTTGGAATAACTATCAAACACTTAATGAGTATAGGATAATTAGGAAAAGGATAGTGCAAAACTGATTTCTATGAAATAACAAGTGACTCCAGTTATGGGTCCTTAACCTCACTAACTGATTTCTAACAGTAGCACCTACTCTGGCAATCACCTTTCCAGTCTTTTTTTTTAAGTTGAAATGCATAATTTTTTTTTTGCCTTTGCAGTCTTTTTTTTTAACTGAAGTATATTTGATTTAAAATATTAGTTTCATATATACAGCACAGTGATTCAGTATTTTTGCAGATTATACTCCATTATTTTATATTTTATAATTATACTCCATTATTTTCCAGTCTTAATGAATGAACTGTCCTGAGTCACTCACACCATTCCTCTACTCCCCAAACAATGACCACGTTTATAGGAGGGTGGTCTGTGTCGTTGAAACACTTATTTTTCTCTAGGCAGAGCTAACTAGAACCATTAACCACTGACACCATAACATCAGATTTAGCTAGCTAAACCAACCCAGTGTTACCCCACTCCCCTCAACTTTTCTTTCACAACCTGTTAAAACAGATACATAAGCCCAGGTCCAAGCCAATGGGCATAAATGCAGTCGGAGCCTCAGTGGAGGGGGTCCACAGATACACCATCTAACACAAAGTGACAACATGACCCAAAGAACACATACTTCTTTTGTTTTGCTTGCAGTTCACTCCTTCTGTGAGAAGAAAGCTTGCAAAGAATTTTGTGAGCCATAGTTTTTTAAGCTAACTGCAAGGCTGCCAAGCGCTGTTATTGCAGAATTCATCTAAGAGTGTGGTGTCAGTGTTACTGTGGAATCTAGGAGGGATGGATTCTGTTAACTGCCCTCTCAAGTACTCCCACCACCACCAGATGTTAAGATAATGATCAGCACATCATGTTCTCCAAGGCATGAGCCCCACCAAAATCAGCAAGGGATTTCTCCCTATTTCAAACATGTTCAAATAGCGTGATCATAAGAGGTTACCTGCTTTCCTCGGCCATTGTAAGTACATGCTTCCTCCTGGTGGGATGTAACTGTGGTTGAGTCTACAGTGAAAAGTTGGCTCAGAGGAATCTCCTTGAGTAAAAGTGGCCCTTCTTCCCATGATGGCTGCTTCTTGCCCTGTATCCCAGGTGTCTGCAGCATCTTTTCTAATTCACCCATCACTAGGACTCGCCCTCTAAGAAACAAAACTCCTAATCACTTTGCACCTAATTCCCCATCTGCAATGTGGAGCAATAGTAATCCCTCCCAACTTTCAGGAATAAAGAAGAGCTACAGGCTGCCCTTTTCATGGCATAGCAATGACTTCAGTAATAAGGATTCCTCTTTTACTTTCATGTTTTTAACTCATGCAACTCAAAATGCATAATGTCCTTGGGGTGAATAAATTCCCCCAACATCTTAGGGAGACCCAGTATGTTTATACAGAAGAGAAGTTATTTACCCCCTGACATACAATGAATTCATGGGGAAACTCTTTAAATACCTTTACCATTCTCTCTGTCCTACTTTCAAAGAGTGGCGAACGCATTGAATTGAACAAGCAGGCACTTACTCCACTGTTGGTCCTCCCCCTCATGTCTTTCCCAAAGCATGATTTGCATGCAGTTAGAACCAGATACCAACTCCAAAACTGAAAATATGTCCAATAGCCAAAAATTAAATTCAGAGTTTTTATTTTTAAAAAACAACCCGCAAGATCTGTCTTCCCCTCCCCTTAAGAAATTCGGTGCCCAACGCTTCCCTATAAATAGTTGTCAATAAACACAACTGCTGCAAATGTATTCAGTAAATGTTAAGGTCAAAGGCCTTCACTGTTTATTGCCTTGTAAACTCAAAGACAAGTGAATTTATTGCTTGAATGAGTTTCAGGGTATTGGCCTTCATAAAAGTTCTGAATCGCAGGTACAAAATGCTCCATCAACACACACCAAAGCTATTCTGCACAGAATTGAGAGACTGCCCAGCACTGGATTCATAATTCAAACACGTCTTGGAAAGTGTATTGTTTGCCACGTTGCATAGATCCCCAAGGATTAGTCCTGAACCTCACCTGTCATTATTACCAGAACTTGCTTCAACCTAACTATAAATTGCTGCTGCTTCTAAAACAATATCACGTATTAGCCTACCAATTTAAACTCTCCAAAATATAATAGAAAAGATGTCAAGGGCTTCCCTGGTGGCGCAGCGGTTGAGAGTCCGCCTGCCGATGCAGGGGACGCAGGTTCGTGCCCTGGTCCGGGAAGATCCCACATGCCGCAGAGCGGCTGGGCCCGTGAGCCATGGCCGCTGAGCCTGCACGTCCGGAGCCTGTGCTCCGCAACGGGAGAGGCCACAACAGTGAGAGGCCCGCGTACCGCAAAAAAAAAAAAAAAAGATGTCAAGAATGGAAGAGTTTATCATTTCTCTCTAATCTTCACGTAGGCGGGATTTCTATAATCTTGATAGAACATTTGTTAAATTTTAAAGAAAAGGACAATGTTACATGTCAGAGCACATCGGAATGTGTGGACTAGTTCAGAAAATTAATTTTTTATATTATTCAAAATGTAATTTTTCTAACCTTTCTGTCATTTGGCAGCTTTAGGTATCAATATGTATGCCTAGTAGAAGTAGCAAAAGGAGAGATCATAAGACAATTATTAAATATTGTTACTTTTAGAAATAAAAGAGTTATGGGAGAAGTTCACATTTATAGTTTTAAATAGTTGTATAATTATTTCATTGTTCTATGTTAATAATTTCCTTATGATATAGATATTTTAAAGTTAAATTTAGAGTTCCCTGTGGCCTAGTGGTTAGGATTCTGGGCTTTCACTGCCATGGCCCAGTTTCCGTTCCTGGTGAGGGAACTGAGATCCCGCAAGCCATGTGGCATGGCCAGAAAATAATAATAATAAAGTTAAATTTATTTTTATAAATAAAGCCAACTCTGGGCTCCAGGACCATTGGGCCTTACCATCTTAAGTGAGGACCAAAGCAATGTAATATACAAAGGCTATGGTATTAATACCAGAAATGCATCATGAAATTTAAAATAAAATATCAAACTCAAACCACTGATGGTAAAATAAAATTATCCTAGACTTCTGATACTCTTCCTGCCATGACGGTTATCGCCTCCAAAGAGTGTTGCAGAAATCATACCCTGTATAAACCTAAATTTAAGTAATATTAAATATCTTCCAACTGTCAAAATGTAAAGTATTAAAAAATTTCACACATGCTAATCCCACTACAAAATGTAGGTTTGGGCTTAAATGCTGGGTTATGTCATTTTTTGACATTACCCAGGGAAAAGTTGAATTCTTAATCTATTTTCTCTCATGTGAAATAGTAGATTATATCACTTTTGTCCTTAATGAATTCGCTTCATCCTAAACCACTCTCCAATTTTCTCCAAAGCACAGTCTTAATCAGGAGTTTTTCTATATATAAGATTGTAATAGCATAGTTGGAAGATATTAGACTACATTTTTGCTATTTTTTTAAATCAAATGAGCTGTATGAAAATTAAACATATTAGATGACATAAACTGTCATATGCAAAAAAGAAATAGATTCTTTAATAAGTGTGTATTAAATACCTACCCTGCATTACTGAGATGATTAAGACAGGAACCCTGCTCTCAAGGAATTGAGAGATCACTGGGGTGGGGAGTCTGGTGTATGAATAGATGATTATAATGCAACACAGCAACAATAGAGATACTTCAAATAACTGCAGAGTTTACAGGTGAGAAGGCAAGGCAGGAAGTGATAACTCTGCCTGTACATCTTTTTTTTTTTTTTTTGCGTTATGCGGGCCTCTCACTGTTGTGGCCTCTCCCGTTGCGGCCTCCTCTCCCAGACGCGCAGGCTCAGCGGCCATGGCCCACGGGCCCAGCCGCTCCACGGCATATGTGATCTTCCAGGACCGGGGCACGAATCCGTGTCCCCTGCATCGGCAGGCAGACTCTCAACCACTGCGCCACCAGGGAAGCCCTGCCAGTACATCCTTTTTGTTCTTTTTTAAATACTTATACCTCATCCATATAATGAGTGAAACATTATATAATGAACTGAAATTCAAATTATTTTCATGGAAAAAGATTCTCCGTTCACCTACGACAAGATGAAAATAATATACATGTCTACAAGACATGTTTATAAGTCTGAGTCTCTACACAAGCTGAAATGGATCATCTTTTAGAAGAAAGTATCTTCTGGAAGGCAGAATGAAAATTCTACTACTTCTGTTACTCCTAAAAATTTTTATGAGTTGGGCATTTATTCCAGAGATATGAAATCTTACATTCACACACAACCTGCACACAAATGTTCATAGATGCTTTATTCATAATAGCCAAAAACTGGAAAAACTCAGTTGTCCCTCAACGAGTGAACAGTTAAACAATACCATGGAATATGACTCAGCAATGAAAAGGAACCAACTATTGACACACACAACAACTTGGAGGAATCTCCAGGGAATTATGCTGAGTGGGAAAAGGCGGTCATAAAAGGTTACGTACTGTATGATTCCATTTATATGACATTTTTGAAATGACAAAATTGTAGAAATGGAGGACAGATTCATGGTTGCCAGGGGATAGGGAAGGGAACAGGGTGGGAAGGAGGCAGGTATGGCTCTAAAAGAGCAACACAAGGGATGCTGGTGGTGATGGAGCTCTCCAGTGTCTTGATTGTGGTGGTGGATACGTGAACCTACACAAGTGATAAAGTTGTAGAGAACTAAATACATGCACACACACATGCTTGCACACACAAGTACGAGTAAAAACTGAGGAAATCTGAACAAGATCCGTGGGTGGTATCAATGTCAATATCCTGGTGGTGATATTACACTAGGGTTTTCCAAAGTGTTACCACTGGGGGAAACTGGGCAAGGTGCACACCGGCTCTCTCTGTGCTATTTCTTAACAGCTGCACACGAATCTCCAATTATCTCAGCAAAAGCTTTTAAATTTTTGAAAAAAAGCTTAAATTAAAACTACATGTTTGTGATACATTATTAAATGATATGGGCACAATGTGAGCCCCTTCACTATCACACAGCACGTTAACATAAAAAGAAGCGCACCAACTATGATCTCTCTAGTCTCCTTAAAAGCATACCTGCACAGAGCTGGATTCCTCAAGGATACAAGGACCCTACCTTATGGTATGTACAAACTGTGTGTGAATACCACTGGTAAATCTGACTTTGATTTTTCTAAGCAACTTCTGAAAGACTATTCCTCATTGGTGAATCTTGCTGGAGGGCAGTGAAGAAGGTGAATTCAATTTCCAATCCATTTTGATAGCCAGTATACTAGATAAAGGAATCCTCATTAATTTACCGCCTGGTATGTTCTAGCTTTCCATCTTCACAATGACACTAAACCTAAGAAGTTGCAGGACATAAAGGCACCAGCTGAACTAATGTGACTTACAACTAGAAATATGTTAATTATCTGATGCTGAAAACACAGAAGGGATTAGGGGGATTCTGAGGCAGTTTGCTGAAACCTTCCTTCGTGCCTGGTCCACGAGGGGGCGGATCACATTCTGACACTAGTAAAGGCCTTCTCTCTCGTCCCCTCAGGCTCTTGGGGATCTAAGGCACTTTTGATAAAGATTGTCCTTATGATCAAGGCATTGATTATACCTGTGTCTTTCAGCACAGGTAGGAATGTATTTCAGATAAGACAATTCAGCATTTGAAAAGTGATCCATAGTCTCTCAAGTAAAAAACGTTTCTATAGAAACACTCTTTAGAATAAAGCTCCCTAAGAAGTGGAAAGCCTTTAATGTATAGAGCCTCTTATTCACTCTAAAAGTCCATGAAAAATCATGCCGTGCTGATCATTTATTGACACAACCAAAAACAGGTATGTTTGTCTATGAAGCAAGGGAGGAAAGATGGGACCAAAAAATTGCTATGAATAAAAGGCTACAATTCCAGCCTTATTACCATGGCCTGCAAGATGAAGGGGCCTTTGTTTATACGTTGTGTGTATGAGGAAGGGGAAAGCACAGTTTAGAACCGGAAGATGATTAAGTGTCTTTGGGTGCATGACTCAACTTGAACTTGTTTCCTATGCATCAGAATGGAAATCATGATTCCTCCTTGACCAAATTCACCAGACTGTTATGAGACTCCAATGAGAAGATATATACAAAGGCTTTACATTGTTAAAGCACGGTACAGAGATAAGGGATTATTATTAATAGTCTAAAGAGGAGACGTCTACTATTAAAAAATCAACAGAGAATACTCCCTAACTTAAAGTATGCTTCTAAATCAAAACATTACCTGAATATTTGTTGATAAGAAGAAAAAAGTGCCAAAAGACTACTTAATTGTTGAACAAATTTTCTTTGATAACTCATGATTGACCTAGAATTCTACCAGGTGCAATAGGTGATAAGGAAAAAAAATATCTAGGATAATCATGCAACAACTTGGTCTAATGAAAATTAATAGCCAAAGTGAGATTTCTGAAAGGATACCTGTATAATTCATTGATCAAGTTGTTTCTATCTGATTGTTTGGATAGCCCACCATCTGCTTTTTTTATTCAATGAAGCTATAAGATTGCCAGAGCTGATGGTCCCATTTTACATGTAAGAAAAGTGGAGACCAAAGGGAATCAAGTCTCACAAGTTTAATACACACCGACTGATTTCACATAATTAATGCCAGCACACCTGATGCGAGGAAACATCCAACAGGGATGGCACATCGATGGGGAGCCCAGGATCTTTGCCAGCTTCAGAAAAGAGACAGAGATAAAAGCACTTCTCTGGCCTCATTTGAATTCCTTGCAAATTCAGGCCAAATCTTCAAATCCACCCAAGTTCTTGGCTGAACACGGTGACTGGGCAACACTGCCTTCCAGTGGCAACAATATGTTTTAAGACTCAGAAACCGCAGAGAGTATATACTATTTCAACTAGGTAGTGTCTTTTTACTCTTAGACCCGAAGAAACACCAAAAGATTCTTTTCAAAGCTTTGGTGTAGGCACTAATTAAAATTCCACTATTAATAATACTCTTTCTCAGTACTACTTGCTGAAAAAATTTAGAGCACCTACCTCCCTTTTGCAGATGAATCCCACTCAGAGCAATTATGTTATTCAAATAAAGTCACAGGATAACTCTGAACTGACTTGAGTGTGGTAATCCTGTATGTCATCATCAAAAGCACACTCAGTAGCCAGTGGTTCCAGACACAGAAAAATTAAAGTGATGCTTTGCAAAGTGGTTGTTCAAAGGTGCTTACGAACTTATGAAAATTCCAAATTTTCCTTGATTGAAACCAGTCCACCCATTCACTCCTTATACTTCTCTTAAATGCCCCAAAACACCTAATGCAGGATTAAGGCTATTTTGGATCCTTGAGAAATAATTACTGTATTGCACTTTTTTAAAGTCTGTGCTAACTAGGAAGTGCCATTCTCACTGTCTCCTAACCCAAATCTATCTTCTCTAGTTATCCCCACTCTGAATCCTCCATACCTGCTGGCCTGTCTGAAACCTCTCAGTGAGTTGATGGGATTTATCCTCATTATTTTTATCTATGGCTTAATCGTCACCTTCCCTGTCTGTCTCACTGCAGGGCTTCTGTCTCTTGGAATCCACATCTCTAGTTCTAGCATCCTTTCTTCCTAAGTTGTTGTTGCCACATAAATAGCTCCAGAATTTATGTTTCCAAGGGATCTGAGCAGGTTATACCAAAAGAAACCAAGGCATCTCCCAAAAGGCCTGCCCATTTAGGGGTAATTAGAATAGGAATGCCAACATTGTAACGGTCTCATATATCTGAAGGCATGAAAGCACTTCTTGAAAGTGTTCTCACTGATAAATTCCACATCCTTGAGAGAGAGTTGAGTAGTCTAATATCATATCAACCAGAGCAGGCAACTGACACAGACAGAAGTTTCATAAATGTCTCATATGAGAGGATTGGTCAAATGCAGTAAGTCATTCTGTGGCACACTATGCAGTTATTAAAATAATGACTTGGATAAATGTTTATTGAGATAGAAAGATGGTGGCAACAATATAGCATTAAGGAGACAAAGAGGCAGGTTACCAGATTTAATATAAAATATGATGTTTTTGTGTGTGTGTGTGTGTGTGTGTGTGTGTGTGCGCGCGCGCGCGCGCGTATACAGAGACACCACCGATCTAAAACTGCCCCCCCTACAGAGATGCAGATGTGGAGAATGGACGTGTGGGTACAGGGCGGGAAGGGGAGGGTGGGACGTACTGGGAGATTAGGATGGACGTATATACACTACCATGCGTAAAATAGATAGCTAGTGGGAACATGCTATAAAGCACAGAAAGCTCAGCTCAGTGCTCTGTGACGACCTAGATGGGTGGGATGGAGGGGCGGGAGGGAGGTCCAAGAGGGAGGGGATATATGTATACATAGAGCTGACTCACTTCACTGTACAGCAGAAACTAACACATTGTAAAGCAATAATACTCCAATAAAAACATAATACTAAAATAAAAAATAAAACTGCCCCCTCCACACACAGAAAATCCCCATGAGCCCTCCCCCCTCCTCCCTCTTTTCTCCCAAATAAACAAAAAAATCTAAATAAAATCAGTTCTTGGATTTTTTTAAAAGGATTTTAGACAAGTCCTCTAGTTGTGTGCCGGTAAATGTTTAACCACTGGTTCCCCAGGAGGAAAGGCCTGATTTGTGGCATTTACCAATTTCCATAGTGTAAATAGTCTCAATGTGATCAGTTTTAAGCCACCAACTTGATTTTACTGAACGTGGTGTTGGGAGGAGATGCTCAGAATAGGCTCAACTGCTCTGGCGAAGCCACGTGGCCAGCTTCAGCAACCCACTGCCCATGCCCCACTTGCAAACATACTATAATCTGTAGGCCACTCTTATACAGAATAAACAACGGAATGCATGTTTTAAGTGGTTTTCTTTCTATCTTGTTATCAATCTAAATTTTCTGCCGTTTAAACAAAGACCATGTTTCCTGTGTTGGTTTTTACTTATTTAAATTTAAAAAGAAATTGTGTCTCTTTCATTACCTTGAAGTGGAGAAGATCTTTGTAACCATGACATGAAACCTAGAAGCCATAAATAAATTTGATCAATTTCACTGCATAAAAATCAAACAAAGACCTAACTAACCAACAAGGACCTACTGTATAGCACAGGGAACTCTCCTCAATATTATGTAACAACCTAAATGGGAAAAGAATTTCAAAAAGAATAGATACATGTATATGCATAACTGAATCACTTTGCTGTACACCTGAAACTAACACAACATTGTTAATCAACTATACTCTGATATAAAATAAAGAGTTAAAAAAATAACCTTTTGAGTGGCAAAAAAAAGCTTTTATAAGGACAGCTGAAATAGAAATGACAAACTAGAAAAAAATATGTGCAGTTTGTTTCTCAGAAACTCCAACATACTGTCATTTCCCAACTGAAAACCTGATAGGAAAATAACTAATGATTTGAACAGTTCAAGAAGAAAGGAAAGAAAGATAGGATTCCCAGATAGATTCCCCATCCACCTACTCATCAACAAGAGAAATGCAACTTAAAATTTAACGCGGAGTTACCATTTACTTAACCTACCAGATTGGTAAAGTTGCAAACAGTGTGAATGTACATTCTGTGATGGGGGTTTAAATTGGTACAAATTCTCTGAGTGTGGTAGCCTGAATAATGACCCACAAAGATGGTCACATGCCAACCTGCAACTTGTGAATATGTTAACTTACATGGCAAAAGGGACTTTGCAGATGTGATTAAAGTCATGGATCTTGAAATGGGAGGTTATCCTGGATTATCCAAACGGGCTTAATATAATCACAAGAGTCCTTTTAAAAGGGAAGCAGGAGAATCAGAGCCAGAGAAGATGTGATTTTGAAAGCAGAGGTCAAAGAAGGAGATTTGAAGATTCTACACTTCTGGCCTTGAAGATGGAGGAAGGGGTCACAAGCCAAGGAATACAGAGAGCCTCTAGAATTGAAAGAGGCAAGGAAATGAACTCTTCTTGTAGAACCTCCAGAACGAACACAGCCCTGCTGACACCCTGATTTTAAGACTTCTGGGGACTTCCCTGGTGGCACAGTAGTTAAGAATCTGCCTTCCAATGCAGGGGACACGGGTTCGAGCCCTGGTCCAGGAAGATCCCACATGCTGCAGAGCAACTAAGCCCATGCGCCACAACTACTGAAGCCCGTGCACCTAGAGCCCGTGCTCCACAACAAAGAGTAGCCCCCGCTCGCTGCAACTAGAGAAAGCCCGTGCGCAGCAAGAAAGACCCAAAGCAGCCAAAAATAAATAAATTAATTAATTAATTAAAAAAAAAAAGACTTCTGACCTCCAGAACTGTAAGATAACAATTCTGTGTTGTTTTATACCACCACATTGGTGGTCATTGGTTACAGCAGTAATAGGAAACTAACAGAGAAATTTGGCAGACTATAAATGTATACACTTTTTGGCTCAACAAACCACATCTAGGAATTTAACTGAAGATACATTCACACACGTGCAAAATGATGCATGGTTCGTATTGTTGTTTGTAACAGCAAACAACTGGAACTCATGTAAATGTCCAACAAAAGGAGGCTGATTAAATAACATGATAAAGTCACACAATGTAATATTATGTAGCCATAAAAAATGAATAAGAAAGGTCTTTATGTCATGATACTACAAGATCTCTAAGATATAGTAAATTTAAAAAGGAGGATGCTTTCAGTATAACAAGTACAGTGGGTACAGTATGCTAACAATTATATAGAAATGGGGAGGAGGGAAGACATACTAATTTGCATATATACTCATAAATATGTCTGGAAGACTAAATAATTAATAGTATTTGTTGCCAGTGGGGAACGGAACTGGATGGCTGGACATTAGAAGGGTACAGGAGACTTCTTTTTTTTTTTTTTTTGGTACGCGGGCCTCTCACTGTTGTGGCCTCTCCCATTGCGGAGCACAGGCTCCGGACGCGCAGGCTCAGCGGCCATGGCTCACGGGCCCAGCCGCTCCGCGGCATGTGGGATCTTCCCGGACTGGGGCACGAACCTGCGTCCCCTGCATCAGCAGGCAGACTCTCAACCACTGCGCCACCAGGGAAGCCCCACTGTGCCACCAGGGAAGCCCGAGACTTCTTATGATATACATTTTATGTTTTGTTGAAATCAGTATATGTAATATGAATAGATACTACTTATTCAAAAATTTAAATAAAAACAGAAAGAGCATAAATTAAACAAGAAAGAGATTTTGAAGCTTGACCAGATCACCAACCAAGTCAGTAAAGATGCCATTACCATAGTGGGTCTCTGAAGAAACTTCTATTATTTTTGAGGTAGGCAATGCCATGAATTCCAATCATTCTAGAACCTTTGGGGGTGGATTCATGGCATTCTCTGTGACCTAAGGAGCTGGATGAGAGAGGGGTTTCATAATCAGGTGGGATGTGAATGGAGCCCACGGTGAGCTATAATAGAGGTAACCTTACCTTGTCTCCAAATGAGGATCTATATTTGCTTTAAGCCATGGGCGAGAATTCTTTAGAAGTCCTTACAGAAACCTTATGCAGTCCCAGAAACCCTGTTGAGTAGGGTTGCCAGATTCAACAAGTAAAACTACAGGACACCCAGTATAAATTTGAGTTTCAGGTAAACAACAGTTAAATATTAAGATTTTTTAATAGGAGAAATATTTTTAAATTTTTAATCATTTGCTATTTCTCTGAAATTCAGATTTAACTGGGCATCCTGTCATTTATTTGACAACCCTACCTCTAAACTTCCTTAGAGGCCCCATGATGGCCATGGACCAGCAGATGAGGACAGACGGGCGCAAGACGTGGATGCAGCCCCCTCTCCCGGCCACCATCACTCTCCCTTTCATAGACACAGCACACACCCTTCTGACAGGAAGGCACAGAGAGCTGAACAGGTTTGCATGGTAAGGCATCGCTTCACCCAGGCAGCGTTACTGGCCAAGGACAAAGGTACGTGGCTCCAAGTTAAAGTAAGTCTCTGCTCATTTCTGGCCCTGAAAGTTCCTGAAGGTAATGTGTGGAATACTCTAGAAGAAGTTTGGAATGGGGGTGGGGAGTGTCAGGCAACCTAGAGAAATGTTCTCCCAGCCCAGGTAATAAACGTATTCCTTTCCCCCAAAATACCGTTAAAGATGCTTTAAAAAAAAAAAAAAAAACCTTAAAAAAAAAACCCTTTAAGCTGACCTCCTGCCAAAGTACACATCAATTATACAGCTTCAGTCAGGCGGATGCTCGAGGAAAGGGGGATAATGTTACACCCAGCTGGGCACTTTGTAGTTAGCACAAATGTAATATAAAGCACAGCAGAGTTCGTCAAGTGTCTGTCTGGATTTTCAGTTTTCATTAGTGCTATAATTAAAACCACATTTTCAGCTCTATTACCTGTAACAAGAAAGGAATGAGAAATGAGGTTGTCAAGGTCAGGCTTTTCCAGCTATTTATACTGAAGATCTGCAGGCCACAAGTTGTTGGATTTGGTGTAAACCAGAGCGATGGCTGAATGTCGCACAAGGACCCATCCTGTGTGGCTTGAAAGGCACACTGATGAGGTCACTTCCTTTGAATGGCCACGGGGCAGCGTATGTCCACAGCGCATGAGAGCTTGGAGGGTGGGCGGTTGGGTGAATCTACCCTTGGCCACAGCCACCGGCCCCTGGATGGGTCTCTATCCCTTTGAGACCTGGTCACGCATCCTAAAACAGCCCCAAAGGCAGTCCTCGGACACTCTTGTTGAGGGCAGGAATCCCAAAAAATCTAAGGCCATCTTCTTCTCACCTCAACTGTAAAGGTGCAAGAGGGCTGGATGGGAATGTAAATGTTAACCCTACCCCCCCAGTCACTCCCCAAACTGCACACACGCTCCGCAGGGGCCACACTCTGTGCAGCAAATCCTGGCCTTCAAAACAGACCTAGAATCAGGCCACTTCTCACCACCACCTGGTCCATGGCACCACCATCTCTTCCCTGAATTCCAGCAAGAGTCTCCCTCCTAAAACCGTGGGTGGCGGGGGATGGTGGTGTGCTGAATGGTCATGAAGGCAGAGCCCTCATGAATGGGATTAGTGCTCTTATAAGAGAGGCTCCAGAGAGCTCCCTCGCCCCTTCCACCATGTGAGGACACAGTGAGAAGTCGGCCACCTATGAACCAGAAGGTGGGTCTCACCAGATACCAAATCTGCCAGTGCCTGGATGTCGGACTTTCCAGCCTCCAGAACTGCGAGAAATAAATTTCTGTTGTCTACCAGCCGCTCAGTCTGGTGGTACTTTGTTATATAAGCCCAAATGGACGAAGACACTCCTACCGCCTCCCACCGCAAACATACACCTCATAAGAGCAGCCAGACCACGTCACTCCTGGACACAAAACCTTCCCGTGGTTTCCTGCTCGCTCAGAGAAGAAGCTGGAGCCCTCGCTGTGGCCCTCAAGGCCCCACTCCTCCTGGTCTTCTACTTCTCCACCTGCACCACCCACTACTCTCTCCCCTTTCATTCTATTCCAGGCACACTCCTTCCTCAGGGCCTTTGCACTGGCTGTTCCCTCTGCCCGGAGTTCTCTTCCTGTTATCTGCATGAGTTGCTCTTTATTCAAAAGGTAACTTTTCTTCCAGTGAGGCCTTCCCTGACCACTCTACTCCATAATGCAAACCAGCAGCCTCCCACCCACACTGCCAACCATGGCATTCCCTATTTCTTGTCTCACCTTTATTTTCTTCCTCGGCACTTATCACCAGATGGTCTATGACACTTTTTAAATTTATTTGTTTTCTTTAAATGTCTGTCTCTCTTCACTTTCCAGAACATAAGTTTCTTGAGAATAGCAATTTTTGCCTGCCTTTGTTCACTGCTGTTTCCTCAGAATTAGAAAGAACCTGGCACATAATAAACATTCACCAAATGTTTGTTGAATGAATAAATGAATGCAATCCAGAGATGGCTCAAGCCAGAACCAAGTGGGTCCTCTTTGGGTGAGTGATTACTAGGTCCCTGAGGCCCACCCAGCTAAAAACGTGGGCCTTTTTTAGGTCACTAAAAAGTGGGGTGCTCACGTACCCCCTCCCCAACCAGAAGATGGGTCTCAGGCAAATGCTTGTTCTCTGGACAAACCACACATTCTTAACCACAAGCACTGCCCTTGGGGAGCCGACTGGTAGTAACTTACAGTAGATGGGAGCTGGACTCCCCTCACCAAATGAGAAATAGAAAGTTCTCCAGCAATACTGCCCTCTCTGCATTCCAGCCTAGCCCAGGTTGGACCCAAGCATCAAGTACGGGCTTTGATGGTTGATTTTATGTGATAACTTGCCTGGGCCACAGGGCTCGGACATGTGGTCAAACATTATTCTAGATATTTCCGTGAGGGTATTTTGGATGAGATTAACATTTAAATTGGTGGACTTTGAATAAAGCAGGTTACTCTCCCTGTGGTAATGTGGGTGGGCATCATCCAATCCGTTGAAGACCTGACTAGAACAGAAGACTGACTTACCCTGAGCGAGAGGGAATTTTGCACAGATGGCATTCAGATTTGAACTACTATTCGGCTCATGCCCGGGTCTCCAGCCAACCAGCCCACTCTGCATATTAAAAAACAAAACAACCCTCTCTCCCTTTCTCTCAGTCTCTCTCTCCATGTATATATATGGAGAGAACCCTGACTCATATACTGCCTGAGCTGTTCAGAGGCAGTTCTCCTGGGGATCAACCCTCCTGCAGGAAACCACACTCTTCCAGGTGCCAGCTGCTCTGGAAGTATGAACTGCTGTCCCTGACAGGAATCCTTCCCTCCATCCATGCACAAAAGCTAACACAGCCCCAAGGCATTCCAAACAACACTAGCTGGTCACATCCCTAGCCCAGAGGGCAGCAGAGAATCCCATATAACAAAGACTGCTGCTCCGCTGCTGTGCTAAGAACTGCAAAGACTATTTCTTTATTTATGGTATCATTGTTGTGAATAATCTTAATGCGATAATATTCACATTTCATGCAAACGTTATGCTGAACTTTGAGAAAACACATAGCTGTAACCTAAGAAGCTGAACAGAGAGTAAAGCGGTTAAGGAAAGTGGGCCCTGGAGTCTGACTGCAAGACTCTAGTCCCTACTCTGCCAAGAGCTGGCTGAGTAAAATGTGTCTGCTCCCTAGGCCTCAGTGCTCCCATCTTCAAAATGGGATGATAATAGCAATACCTATCTCACAAGGTTGTCACAAGACCATTGAAATAAGTGGGAAAAAATGCAAATAGCACACGCATTTCCATGCCTGGCCCGTGACCCATGCTTTGTGAATGTTACTGTTATTATTGCTCCGGCATGATCCCAACCCTCAGAGTCTTCTAGAAGCCCAGTGTGGCACTTTGTTGAATGGGGTTAAATCAGTTATGACATGTGAGTTGCAAGTGAAGAACAGAAAATACTTGGGGAAGACCTGGAGCCTCAAAGAGCTGCTCCTGGAAATGTAATGAGTGAAAAGATGTTGCACAAAAGTGTAGGAGCTGTGAACTAGAAGACCTCTTAGAGGTCATCCTGCCCCAGGGGGACTCTCTTCTGCGAGAGTCCCAGGGGTGATCACACCACCACATTGATTCGCTCCCACAACAAGACGCTGAGCTCACTGCATCGCTAGGCTGACTGAATAGGAAAAAAAAACTCTACTCATATTCACGGAGCATGAGAATATATGATAAACAAGGAAACAAATGCATGTGTGCCACATATATACAATGCAATATTACTCAGCCCTAAAAAGGAATGAAATTGAGTTATTTGCAGTGAGGTGGATGGACCTAGAGTCTGTCATAGAGAGTGAAGTAAGTCAGAAAGAGAAAAACAAATACCATATGCTAACACATATATATGGAATTTTAAAAAGCAGTACTGATGAACCTAGTGGCAGGGCAGGAATAAAGGTGAAGACATAGAGAACAGACTTGAGGTCCCTGGGGGGAAGGGGAAGATGGGATGAAGTGAGAGAGTAGCATCGACATATATATATATATATACTACCAAATGTAAAATGGATGGCTAGTGGGAAGCTGCTGCATAGCACAAGATCCACTCAATGCTTTGTGACGACTTAGAGGGGTGGGATAGGGAGGGTGGGAGGGAGGCTCAAGAGGGAGGGGATATGGGGATAGCGTATACATATAGCTTTGTTGTACAGCAGAAACTAACACAACATTCTGAAGCATTTATACTCCAATAAAGATGTGAAAAAAAAATATGCATGTGCGCCAGAAAGGACACAAACAGGGTGCTTTAACAGTTCAAACGAAGTGGGTGTGAAGTGTCCAGAGTAGGCAAATCCATAGGGACAGTAGGTAGATTAGTGAATATGAGGGGCTGCGAGGAATGGGGGGTGAGGAGAGACTTCCTAATGGTGTGCGATTTCTTCTTCGGGTAATGGAAACGCTCTGAAGCTAGGTAGTTATGACAATTGTACAATCTTATGAATAGACTAAAACCTGCTGGATTGTACACTTTAAATGGTGAATTCTACACTATGTAAACTGTTACGTGAATCATAATGCAATTCAAATTTTTCTAATAAAAAAAAAAGCTGGGTGCGGAAGGACCTATTTTAGGTAGGGCAGACAAAGAAGAAAACCTCTCTGAGGAATTTATATGAAGCAAGGGACTGAGAAGTGGAAAGAAGCCAGCCATGGGAAGACGGGTGGATGGGCTCAATGAGCAGATAGAGCAGCAATTGAGGAGGACATTGAGTGTGGACCACTGAGCATGGTACATAAACTGTCCCAGATTCGGCCTGGACGTCAGGGAAGGAAGAGAGAGAGAAGGTTGACAAGTCGAAAGAGGCTATATCCTACAAGGCCTTGGTCAGCACAGTCAGAAGGGGGTCGGGAGGTTCATTCCAAATGAGATCAAAAACCACTAAAGGGGGGCTTCCCTGGTGGCGCAGTGGTTGAGAGTCCGCCTGCCGATGCAGGGGACACGGGTTCGTGCCCCGGTCCGGGAAGATCCCACATGCCGCGGAGCAGCTGGGCTCGTGAGCCATGGCCGCGGAGCCTGCGCGTCCGGAGCCTGTGCTCCGCAACGGGAGAGGCCACAACAGTGAGAGGCCCGCGTACAGCAAAAAAAAAAAAAAAACAAACCACTAAAGGTTTTTATGCAAAGAGTGTCCTGCTCCAGTTGCCATTTTTGGAAGATCACCTATAGTTCCCTGCACACACAGTATCAGTTATCCAGAGGTAGAACCAACACAAGGTATAATATATTAAATAGGAGAATTCTCACTGGGCAGGGCTGGTGCACTTTTAACAAAACTGTAACCAAAGGATACAAATTAGATGAGTTTATTCGCAAGAAGAAAGAAGTTAGAGAGATAATATGAAAATTAAATGCACCTTATATCCTTTCCCATAAAATAATCTAGTAATAAAAGGTTACTCTCTTGCTGCTTCTAGCAGCAATGGCAGTGCTATTATTAAGACATGAGCGCCCTCTACAGTTATGAGCCTAGATTGCTTTTTACTATTGAAAGGACTAGCTTGGAAAAATGTCTACTTTTACTAATAGTGTGACTGAAAGATTACCATCCCCAACGCCCATACCACCCATGATAAGCTAGCTCCTCCAACACTTTCCTGAAAGTGAAAAATATAAAAAGGAAGTGAAATTGGTAGCTTTCTTGGACAGTCATAGTGTAAACAGAGATTCGACTGCCCTTTGGGGTAATAAGCTCCCTCCACAGACCAAAAGGAAGGTTTGTGTGTGTGTGTGTGTGTGTGTGTGTGTGTGTGTGTGTGTGTGTGTGTACACATATACACATATATTCTCACTGCCAACATTCCATCTCATGTAATTGCAAGGACAGAACATGTGTTTGAATGATCGTCTTGTGTTCATCAAAATACTTGCTAGCGAGTCAATGAAAAGTACTTGCCATAAAACAACAGATCAAGGAGGTAAGGGACTGACTTCCCCTGGCCAGTGACAATGGCAGGAGGCCAAGGGGAGAGCTGGCAACTACCAGCTGAACATGGTATGGACATGTTTGAAAATGCAATGGAAGTCTGAGAGGGTGGCCTCGAGTGGGAAATGGAGAGATGAGTGGATAACGAAGATCTGTGTAAAGTGGTAAAAAATAATACCCAGGGAATTCCCTGGTGGTCCAGTGGTTAGGACTCGGCGCTTTCACTGCCGGGTTCGATCCCTGGTCGGGGAATTAAGATCCCACAAGCCGTGCGGCCATAAAAAATACATATAAATTTTTTTTGAATTTTTTTACAAATATGAATATCCAAGGAAGGGATTTAAAAAAAAAAAAACACCCAGAGAGAGGCACCATGCAACAGCTGGAGAGAGCGTGAGAGGCTTTCTGTCCAGATTAATGCTGTTCAACCGGGGCTGAGCAACATGGAAAGTGGGAAACCAGAATTTGTGAAATGCTTTGATTGCTCCCTCCACGGTCTACTCCTCACCCCCAATATTCTTAGGCAAAGTTTATTCGGGAAGGAGAAAGAACGGGGTGATGTACTGGGCATCTAAACAGGGCATGCGAGCTCAGAACCCAACTCAGTTTATAAAGCTTCCAGGACACGGTAAGTACCAATAAAGAAAGGGGGAGATGTCCCTAGGAGCAGGTAGAGACGTGGGCAAGGAGGCAGAAAAACAGACCCCTTCCCAGCGCTGCTTTCCGCTGACCAGCAGGGCCTTTAAAAAATGAAATCTGTTCCCTAGACAAAATAGAGTCAAACATTCCTGCGCGCTCCATCCTTTAAGCAGATTTAAATATTGGCCTGTCTTCTCCGTGTTTGTTTTGGTTCCCTCAGCCCACACTGGAGTCCACGGGCTCTTTCCCTCACTCATCATCTTGCCTCCCGCTGCTTTGGCAGAGAATGGAGTAATAATTCAGCAAGCTGTTCGGGGCTTCCCATCCCGGGTTTTCACAGCCCCACATTCCAGTGGCGCTCGGCTTCCCGGCCAGCAAGCCGCGGGAGGGACCTTGCTGCAGTGCGCTCTCCTGACGAAGTGAAAGCAACTTGGGAAGCAGAGTGAGGAAAGAGCTTAAAAAGGACATCCATTTCTCCTTATCGCCTCTCACCATGTCTTAGGAAGCTGGTCTGTCTGTAGCTTACAATTCCATTGCCCCAGTGGGTAGGGGGTCACAAGCAGCTTTTAAAAAAATATACAATCATATCTCAATTAAGCTGGGGGAAAAAAGAAAAAGCGAAGATCATGTAGAGGCTGGTTGATAGATGGTTTAAAAATAAATGACTGATTCTCTTTTCCTGAGAGCAACGTGCCATGGCCCTTGGAGTGCTTCTTTCCTGTCCTTGCGTTTGCTTCTGTTTGAGCTAAAAGAGCCTGCTGGAGTGCCACCTTTTGGTTTATCACCCAGCACATCCTTCTCCCTTGGAGGATGCAGGAATCTGATATTCATCGCCATTGGGGATGTGTTTGTACCCAGAACTCTCCAGAATAAAAAGGTTTCCAAGTGCTTCACTATAGTGATTTAGTCACAAATGAATTGTGACATGTGAGAAAAACATGAGGTTTTTTTTTGTTGTTGTTGTTTTGTTTTTTTTGCAGTACGCAGGCCTCTCACTGTTGTGGCCTCTCCCGTTGCGGAGCACAGGCTCCGGACACGCAGGCCCAGCGGCCATGGCTCACGGGCCCAGCCGCTCCGCGGCATGTGGGATCTTCCCGGACTGGGACACGAACCCGTGTCCCCTGCATCGGCAGGCGGACTCTCAACCACTGCGCCACCAGGGAAGCCCAAACATGAGCATTTTGGAAGAAAAGGCGATCCTCCCCGCACCCTCCATTAAAACAGAAACAAGCAGCATCTGAGCTCTGTAATACACTATCCAAAATCAACGTAATACCATTTTAACAAATAAGGGCCTAAATCAAGCTCAGCAGGGGCCTCAGGTCTGGTGATTTCCTAGAGAAGACTTAGTATCATTAAAAAAAGCTTTTTCCCAATGTAATGTGGATTTTTTAAAAATGGACTTTTTGTTTATGGTTTATTTGGTTTTGGTGATGGAAAACAGACCAGGGACTCAGCTCTTTTCACAGGGCTAAGTTTTGAACTTTTGCATAATGAATGCAATAAGAGAACCATGACTGCCTGAAAATCCTGAAGAACAGGAAGGTAGGATGATCAAGAGAAGGGCTGCACCAATGTTCATTGCAGCACTATTTACAATAGCCATGTCATGGAAGCAACCTAAACGCCCATCGACAGACAAGTTCATAAAAATGCTAACAAAAGATCAAGATAAAAAGAATTAATTACATGGGACTGAGTGAACTGATGAGGATGATTATAATTTTTGTGACTTTCTGTTTGAATAAAAAAAAAAGAGAGAAGGGCTGCAGCCAGTACTCAGGAAGGCGGCCAATTCTCTAAAAATCACTCCAACAATAATTAACTGGCTGAAAGCCAATAGTACAGGGTTACAGTAAACACTGATAGACACTAACCGTAACTACAGAATTGTGAAGGGTAAAAAAAATAATATGGTTAACAATCCTAAAAATGTTAGAATGGGCAAGATAAGAATGAATAAGGAAGCCACAGGGAAAACTATATCATATAATATTTTGGCTACTAATTCCTAGCAATAACACTTACAATGATACAGTATTATCAAATGGACCAATAAATCTTTGAAACTACTTAAAAAGGTTTACTGAACAGGAAAGGTGACTGAATAGGAAATATTTTTATGTGTAATATGTATAGAGAGAGAAACAGAGAAAAAGTGAGGGGGGGGGTTACAGGAAGACTACCCACTGTGGGTAAGTTGATAAAGTTAAGCCCACAAAGGCACAAAGTTGAGGGGGAGATCCAAGCAACCCTCCAAGTGCAAAGACCCATAAGCCACGCCTGAAATACCAGCCAGCCTTGTGGTTGCCAGTTGTCTTAATTCACTTAGCAGGCAGTCAATATTTACTGATAATTCAGCTTTAGCAACAACAGTAGGAACTGTCAGAAGTTACATTGTTTCTTAAATTGAAAGCTCCAAACGGCAGGAACTCTGATTTCCTGGTTCACTTGTATGGGTAGCACAGAACTGCAGCAGATGAGGTTTTCAAGCATTGTCTTTATTTTCCCATCACTTTCTGTTTTCAGCTTGTTTGCTTGAGGTATGTATTCATATGTACATATGTATGCATTTTGCAGATAATGAGAGCTAACATTTATTGTTCGCTGTGCGCCAGGCACCATCCTAAATGCTGTGCACACATCAATTCATTTAACGCTCACGATAACCGTATAAAGGAGGGACTCTGAATGACCCCTCTCTTTGCCCGATGAAAAGACTGAGCTCCAGAGAGACTAATAAGTCTACTCCTCATATTCTCTATCTCAAGTTCCAATTCCACCTGCTGGCAGAAATTACACTCCTGGCTCCCAAGGACATTTAGCTATTTCAAGTTTAAAATCAGTCTGGAATTTCTCCGCCCCCTCCTTTTCCCTGGGTGGTTTTCAAGCTCCTGGGGCTCGTGCAGCATCATGACACCTGGAGAAGGCATCCGGTCCCTTGTTGCCATTATCTGCCGTACAACGGCTTCTGCTGAGATGTTCAGCCCCGTCTGGTCCTCGGCTCAGATGGATGACCCTGCAGGCCAGCGTTTGCTGAGGGGGCTGAAATCCCATCTGGTCCCCAGCCACACAGCACATACTCTCACCACGGTTGGTCTCCTGACCAAGAGACCCCTTCAGGCCCACCTGCTCTCGCTCTGCTTCTTGGCGATCTCCCAAGCCCTTCTAGAGAGATGTGAAACCGTGTCTGCTCTCCTAAGGCATGCTCGGCCAGGAAGCGAGGCAGGCAGGCTGTGGAGGCGCTCTCTGTGTTGACACATTCTGTTGCCTTATCTACATATCCTCAGGGACATCTCACCGGTGCAGTAGGAAAGCCTTGCTTTCTCAGACCCAACCCTGTACATGGTCACAAGTTCCCTCCTTCCTCATATCCCCTTACACATCTGAATGTCCTAGTATTGCTGACTCTCCCCCAGCACATAAAGCGAGTGGGAGGCAGCCGCTGCTCCTTTCTCTGGGAACCCAGTGGCATCTGATCCTCTCATTTCTGCCCCTAACTATCAGCTCATAGGGGAAAAAACCTGACTCCTTATATATGCTTCGCAAATCTTACTTATATCCATAAAATGGCTTTTGAAAATAAAGTGAAGGATCAGACACTTGTGTCCTCTGATTTCACACCAACAACCTAATATGTTGTGTGCCCAGGCTCTGGGCAGGGCCTCAGTGTAAAACTGAGGAAGTTCAATGAAGCAGAGGGAGACGGGTACACACAAGTTAGGACCCCAAAATATCATACCCCCAAAGAACCATTAGGAAAACAGTTTCATAAGTGATAGGGACTATTGAAGGTACCCCTACACTCTAAAAGCAAAGATCAAAACATCTCATTGAAATCAAAAGGCTACAGACTATATGATTTCATTTACATGACATTCTTGTAAAGGCAAAACTATAAGGACAAAGAAATGGATCATATCCATACAATGGAACATTATTCAGCCATAAAAAGGAATGGAGTATTGGTGCATGCTACAAAGGGCATCAACCTCCAAAACATTAGGTTAAGTGAAAGAAGCCAGACACAAAAGGTCACATACTGTATGATTCCATTTATATGAAATACCCAGAAGAGAGAAATCCATAGAAACAGAATGCAGACTGGTAGTTGCCAGGGGATGGGGGAAGGAGCGAATGGGAGAGAACACTGCAAAGAGTTTTGCTTTGGAATAATGGAAATATTTTTGGAACTAAACAGAGATGGTGGTTGTACAGTATTATGAATATACTGTCACTACATTGTTCACTTTAAAATAGTTAATTTTATATATTTATATATAATATATAAAATAATAGTTATTTTATATATTATACGTATATCACAATAAATTGTTTTAAAAAAGCTCAGTGGTCAAGGGGGAGGCTTGACTACCACGGAGCCCGGGGAAATTTGGGGGGGCGGGGGGGGCTATGGAACTGTTCTGTATTGAGTGTTATGGTGGTTGCACAGCTGCCTACGTTTGTCAAAACTTGCAGAATTGTATACTAAAAATGGTGCATTTTACTGTCTATAAATTACAGCTTAATTTTTTTAATGGGGCAAGAGAACTATCTAACATATAAAAGCTAAATAAATATTGTTTACTGAAATCTGCCCTATATTATTTTGCTAAAGAATGACTCCTCTATAGAAAGGACCATAGAAAATCTTTTCTACAATTTCATTCTAATGAAATGAAAAATGCACTGGCTACTACAGGATGGAATTTATACTGGCAATTTTTCACCAGCACGTTACTCGCTGTGTAAGAATTTGATGTGTATGAGCCTGTCAGAAAACTTTACTAAGATTTTTTTATAAATATGTAAATGTATCAGGAGTATGTAACTCTCCAAATGAAGGACACTGCGCATTTAAAAACTCTCATTGAAGCACGAGGTCTAACAGGTTCTCTGTGAAATAATGTAGCACAGAACTCCAAGGTCAGTTGTAGCAAGTTGGGTTAAACTATCCTTAACATAATTATTTCAAGCAGAAGATTTTATTCACTTCTAAGAGGCTCTGGCTTTTCATCGTTGTACAACCACGGCAAAACTTAATTGGCTTATAACCTAATTGTATCTCACACAGATTGTGTGTTGAATGGGCTCAGCTGGGCAGTTCTCACTTGGGATGTCACACAGTTGCACTGCAAAGTTGGCTGTGGCTTCCACCTGCAGGCTCTATTGGGCTAGATGTCCAATATGCCCCACTCCCATGCTGGTGGTTGATGCTACCTGTTGGCTGGGAGCCCAGCAGGGGTCTATACATGGCCTCTTCATGTGACTTGAGGTCCACACAGCACAGCAGCTGGGTCCCCAGAGAGAGTAAAAAAGAGCAAGAATTCCAAGAAACTCAGGCAGAAGCTGTAAGACCTCTTCTGACCCAGGCTTGGAAGTCATACAGTGTCCTTCCCACCTCATTCTACTGATCAGAAAGCAAGTCAAAGGGCTAACCCAGGCTCAAGCGGCGGGGTGGGGGGGAACCACACAAGGGCATGAATACTGGGAGGCATGTTCATTGGTGGCCATCTTTGGAGACTGACTTGCAGAAGAGGCATCAGTATTTATGAGGATTTTGGAATGATATTAAATTTTCCACTATAAAATAACTTTTTGGCACTTTTTGATAAGAATTAAAGTGAATGTCAATTTTAGAAAGTATACATCTTGGCAACTAACTACTGTCTAGTTTATTCACTCAACAAATTTTTATTAAGTGGCTACTCTGTGCCAATCACTGCAAGTCTTGAGGGTATATGGATAAATTAGACATGGAACCTATCCCTTTGGAGCTTAAAGTCTAGAGATTGTATCATGAAAACAAATTAAAAAATAAAAACAAAATTCCATAAATATTTTGTTTTAAAAATAAAACAAAATTCCAATAGGTTGGAGTGCAAAGGAAAGAGAGTTGGTTCTCCCTAAAACGGGGTGAAGGAATGTCAGGAAATGCTTCAAAGAGAAAGGACCTATAGGGGAGTCTTGACAAATAAGGAAGAATCCCAAATTCCTTAGCATTTCTTTGGGAGAAGAGTGTGGGTGGGATGGGAGGAGTGTGTGGAAGAAAGAGGGCATTCCAAACGGAGCAAGCCAGCAGAAACAAAGGCGAGGAGGTATAAGACACTTTTAGGGCACTGGAAGCAGTTGCATGCAGCTGAGATACAGGATGCAGGGAGAGCTTACAGACACAGGCATCAATCATGCACCATCTTATACAGGTGTGTTTACTTTGGTCCACAGTTTGTTTTTCTTTTTCACTTTCATAGTGAACTACCACACGTTTTTTTAATTTTTAAAATTAGTTTCTAACATTTAATAAACAGAAAGCTGAACACACACACACACAAAAAGTTGATTTGATTTGGCTGTACTGTGCCCAAATTCCCACCTGGCAACAACTGGCTGGAGCCAGAGTGTCCCCTCAAAATGGGATTTGAACACTCTAATTCACAACACCCCCACCTGGTCCCCACTGTCCCCTCCACTGTAGGCCTCTGGGTCTGAGATTCCCCCAAGAAAGTTAAGATGCATAGTTTAGGCAAGGGAGCCAATTAACAATCTTTTACGCTGTGCTCAAGGGTGGAAAAACGCACAATGTAGGAGCTGTGAGTTCCATTTTATTGGGGGCTCACTGAGGACTATAGCATGGGAGACAGCCTCTCAGATGGGTCTGAGGAACTGCTCTGAACAGGTTTGGGGGAGGTCAGTATATATATGATTTTGGTGAAGGGGGGATACGTGCCATCAAGCACACATTTCAGCAGAAGTTTGCTGCTAGTCATGAGGGAGCAGATGTCCCTGTTAATGATCTTAGTGCTTTTCTAGATATGAGAAGATGCAAGAAGTTGGTTCATAAAATTTTCTCCTGAAAACATCTAACTATCTGAAGGCCTGTTCTGCCAGTTTCTCCCGAAGCACATAGTGCCTCATTCCTGGTCTCCACCCTGAATTCCATTCAGGGTGTGTTGGAGGTCAGCAGCTGCAGTGGCTAATGACCCAATCTTTCTTGAGCTGGATGGCAAGTGACTTTCCTTAGTTGACAATCTCACAAGTGGGGAATAGTAAAGGGTATTCGGTAGGGAAGTGACATGATGAAATTTGCATCTTAAAATGATCCCTCTGGTATCACCAAAAGATCCAGGTGGAGAATGCACTGGTGAAGTGTATGAGCAAGAGGAGGAAGGGAGGTGGGAAACTGTCCATGTTACAGGTGAGAAGTGATAAGGTCGGATCCGGGGCAGTGGCAGTGGGAATGGAGAGAAGGGGGCCAAAACGAAAGGTAGTAAGGAGTTGAAAAGGCAACACTTGGCCGCCAATTAAATACGGGGTGAGATGGGGAGAGATAGAATGACCCTCAGGTGTGTGGCTACAGTGAGATGGAGGAAAAGCAAGTTTGAGGAAGAGATCATAATTCCAGCCCTTGCATGCTGGGTTCCCACCAGGAAGGCGGGGTGCTCTAGCAGGAAGGGAGAGGGCCTTGAAGTCAAAAGACCTGGCTTCAAGTCCTAGTTCTGCAGTGAGCTGTGTGACAGCTTTACTGCCTGAGGGCCATCAAGGTGGAAGGCAACTGTGCACATGAGTCCGAACCAGAAGAGGTAAGGGCCAGAGGTGGACATTAGGAATTCATGGGCTTATTGGCAGTGGAAGGACCACTAAGGCAGCCAACGGTGAGTATGGGGAGTTAGAACAAAGCCAAGGAAAGGACCCTGAGGAAGGCCGAGTTTCCAGGACAGAGGAGGAGGAATTGGAAAAGAGGAGCTAGGAGAACTGACAGCTGCAGAACTGAGGAAAGAGGGACTTTCACAAAGGGATGGGTCATCATAATCAAAGACCACAGACAAGTCACCTGCAATGTCCACTGCATGTGACCGGAGGATGTCATCAGGAGGGAACCTGCACAGAGCACATCAGAAGAACTCCAGAGGTACAGGCTGGCATTGAGTGTGGCTGACGGGAAGGTAATTCTCGAACGAGATACTGTGTTGTGTTTAGGATTCAGGGGGAAAAAACAGAAATTCCTTTATAAGGACTCTGTAGTGGGAGGAAGACAGCATTTAAAATTGTTCCCTTTAACCAGGAGGCGTTTACATGGCCTTTCTATACCCTTTTCAATAATGCTCGTTAAGAAAGATTAGCAAACATCGTGCTGGTTCACTCTATTCTTCATCAACTGGTTCAACTGAAGAACCATCATTTCTTTTCACCTAGTCAGTCCCTCAACCTGAAAACAAACTCCAGTACAAGGGCTCCAGATGTGTATTTCCTCTTGGGTTATAAACAAGTTTTACAATAAAACATCGTTCTTGTATTTTTCTCTTTTGTCGTCAAGGGATTTTGCCAATGGAAAGTTCTGTGATGACAAAATGCAAGGTGACTTGGGATTCATGCTCTTATCCTAAGAAATCTACCTAGCAAGGAAGAAAAATGTCTGGTTCCATTCTTTTTTTTTTTTTTTGGTACCCGGGTCTCTCACTGTTGTGGCCTCTCCCTTTGCAGGGCACAGGCTCCGGACGCGCAGGCTTTACGGCCATGGCTCACGGGCCCAGCCGCTCCGCGGCATGTGGGATCTTCCCGGACCGGGGCACGAACCCGTGTCCCCTGCATCGGCAGGCGGACTCTCACCCACTGCGCCACCGGGGAAGCCCGCCCTCTGGTTCCATTCTTAAAGGAGAGACATATTTTCTGATTTTGTATTTTCCTTCTGAAAGAACATTTTTTTCTTACTGAATTTTGCAAAGGATAATAGATTTAAAAGAAGTGAGAAGGTAGAATCTCTGAATACGGACCTTTCTATTGAAAAACTAGGCTCTAAGGGTAAAAGTGATATGGAGCAAATTTGGAGGGGTTGGGGAGGGGTATTTGTTTTGGGGTATGGGTGTGTGTGTGTGTGTTTGTGTGCTTGTGTGTGTGTGTGTTTGTGTGTGTGTGTGTGTTGTGTGTGTTTTAACACTGGAAAGACTTGAGCTCTCCTATGGGCTCTGCGGAAGTCAATAGTGAGGAGCTGGCAGAAGAGAGGAAATAACTGGTGCTACAAGATTCCACAGAAGGGAAGGAGTCTGTCTTACATAGAAGGGATTCAAACTAGGGGAAAAGAGGCGAGCATTGCTGTGGCCACATAATGTTACAGGTGCAGACAAAGGAAGGCCAGGCCATGTGCCGAGCCGGGAAGCAGGGCTACTTCTAGAGGAGAGGGGTGAAGGCTGGGCAAGGAAGGGAGGCAAGAGGGATGAGTGAAAAGATTGACAAGTGCCCACAAGGCCCCCTTCAAGGTGGCCATATTTGCTTTCAACTTGCCCCATTTGGTAGAGAAATGCCTTTAAATGCCTTCTGCGTAAACTAAATAAAAACAGAGTGAGAAAACAAAAGAGAGTAAGGAATGGACAAGATGATATTTACTGTGCAATTAAGAAGAGGGTGGGTGGACTTCCCTGGTGGCGCACTGGTTAAGAATCCGCCTGCCAATGCAAGGGACACGGGTTCGAGCCCTGGTCCGGGAAGATCCCACATGCTGTGGAGGAGCTAAGCCCGTGCACCACAACTACTAAGCCTGCACTCTAGAGCCCATGAGCCACAACTACTGAGCCCGCACACCTAGACCCCGTGCTCCACAACAAGAGAAGCCACCGCAGTGAGAATCCCGTGCACCGCAACTAAGAGTAGCCCCCGCTCGCCACAACTAGAGAAAGCCTGCACACAGCAACGAAGACCCAACACAGCCAAAAATAAATTAATTAATTAAAAAAAGAAGAGGGTGGGCTTATAATTATTTATTCACTTATTTATTCATTCAACAAATATTTACTGGGTGGCTCTTTCGAGCCAGATGTTGGTCTAGATGCTGTTCAGTCATTGAGAGACAAAAATTCCTGCCTCAGAGAGCACACATTCTTGTCCTCTCCAGATATGCCAAGGTAGTCCTAGATCAAATTCCTAAAAAGTGTTAAGTTTTTGCACCGGCTTCCACTGCTATACAGAACATGCCACGTGACAGCCTCTCTTCCTAATAAAGGGCTGCAGCACAAAGAACAAGTGTGAATCAGCTACAGTGGAGGACAGGTTGGTTAATACTCATACAAATTAAAGTGGAAGGAAATTTCAGAAAAAGAACGCCATGACTCAGTTCAGGATTTGGCCAGGACTCCAGATTTAACAGTCTCTGAACAAATTAGCGTTTTCTAATAATCCATCTGACACGTTATGTTCAGAATGTGATTTTCCGATTAAGGCGCTAGGCACGGAACTACTTCTTGATAAATCTGCAGACAGACGCTGTAAAGCACATGCAAGGTCCCCCAGGTGTTTGCTGCAGAAGCTGAAAGGGGCAAGGGATGTGGCCATATCCTTTCGAAAGGTCAGGTTTCAGGATAAATAGATTTAAAGGATAAAACTGTAACCAGGATTTGACCATCTTGGGAAGAAGCATGGTGTTTGAACAACATGCTTCCCAGACTGAAAGTTGTTCAGACATGGATCGTCATTCCAGGCGCTTGGCACACTGGTTTACACTAGCATCCAAGTGCATAATTGCCAGGAACTGGCCAAATCCACAGAGACACCAGTCACTTCTGAATGCTGAAAAATGTTTGTAATATACCGTAATGAATGTAAGCCTGACTCATTTAATCAGATCTGAGTCCCACACTGAGGATTTCTGCATGGGAGGAAGATGTTTTCTGAAATCCTACTTTTCTCGCCTGCTATCTCCTATTCCAGGAAGAACAGAACTATAACGAGGTTGGCCTTGCCAATTTCTGTTTTATATTTTAGATCATTAATATGGATGCTTATAACATACCTGTTTCCAACTCATTTTGAATTCACTTCGATGTGATGAAAATAAGGCTATTTCTCCTTATTTTAGATTCTATTTTATTTTTGGACCCTTTTTCTTTTTCTTTTTAAATTTATTTATTTTTGGCTGTGTTGGATCTTTGTTGCTGCACGTGGGCTTTCTCTGGTTGAGGCAAGCAGCGGTGTGTGGGCTTCTCATTGCAGTGGCTTCTCTTGTTGCACAGCACGGGCTCTAGGTGTGCAGGCTTCAGTAGTTGCAGCGCACGGGCTCAGTAGTTGTGGCTCGCGGGCTCTAGAGCGCAGGCTCAGTAGTTGTGGCACACGGACTTAGTAGCTCCGTGGCATGTGGGACCTTCCCAGACCAGGGATCGAACCCGTGTCCCCTGCATTGGCAGGCGGATTCCTAACCGCTGGGCCACCAGGGAGGTCCCTATTTTAGATTCTATTGAAAATGAACTAAGTATAACTGAAAGACAGAAATTTAAGACTCTCTTCCATTCCTGGCAAATTTCTCAAACTGGTTTCCAAAAACCAATGAGAGAAGATGGGGGAAAGGTGTTAGTGACACTCCCATGTGAGAAGCTGTCTGATTCAAGCCCTCTCTGGGCTGAAAGCAATTGGGACAGGTGAATAGCCCAGCTTCAGGAGCTGGCCAAACTTTCCCCTAAGACGACAATGGAAAATCCAGCCAACTGTTCCAGGCTCTCTTCCCCAGCTTCTTTTTTGCAGAGGCTTGATTCCTCAAGTTCAGAAATCTGACTTCCCAAGGATTATTCCAGCCCCAGATAACTGATTCATAACCAAACAAACTCACTAGGAAACTCTCTGAGCTCAGAAGTCAATTCATTCATTTTCAAGCATCGATTCCATTCCACATGCTACAGATGAGGTGATTGCAATTCAGGTCAGCTGATTAGGTGATTAGTCCAAGGTCACACAGCTCATTGCAGAACTAGGACTTGAAGCCAGGTCTTTTGACTTCAAGGCCCTCTCCCTTCCTGCTAGAGCACCCTGCCTTCCTGGTGGGAACCCAGCATGCAAGGGCAACCAGAGGTTACAAAACGGCTTCCAAAGAGCAGAGGACACAGATGGGGTGCAAGCAGGCAACAGGGTAGGACAGGCCGTGTTGAGAAAGCTGGCCGTGGACAGCAGAATCCATGTGACTGAGGGTCAGGAGCCAGAATTCAGGTCCAGGGCAGGCCAGGGACAGGGGAAATGGCAAGAGATCATCAGGGCTCCATTCAGAACTAAGATATGATTGAAAATAGAAACTGTCCCAGGAAGACAGCAAAAGCCAGATTAGCAAAATTGGGCCCAGGCCACGCCAGGTAGGCCCCCCCACCGCAAGTATTAACCTCCAGCTGAGTTTCAGAGCATTTTACTCCTTCTCCTTCTATCTCCCTGTATAAAACCAGAGCAGAAACCAGGCTGTAGGTGGAGCCAAGTGGCTGCCAGCCCTGGGGCTGGGAGGAAAAGCAGGGGCAGCAAACGAGGCCGTAGCTGCAATGCCACACCCAGCCTTCGGGGTTCAAAACCCTTTCCTATATATTCTATTTCTTGACTGTTCTGAAATGTGCTGTTGATTCTGTTTTACCTCTGGAAAACTTTCCTAAAGATGGCTGAAGAGGGCTTCCCGGGTGGCGCAGTGGTTGAGAGTCTGCCTGCTGATTCAGGGGACACAGGTTCGTGCCCTGGTCCGGGAAGATCCCACATACCGTGGAGCGGCTGGGCTCGTGAGCCATGGCCAGAGAATGTCCATATAATTTACTACCCCACCCTGGACACTTTGGAAAGTAAAAGAGAGAGCTGTTAATAATTACGCTAGGGCAACCAACAGTCATAAACCAGGACTAAGGTTTAAACCGGACATGAGGTCACCCCAGCTTGAGACTAAGCACTCGGGACTCAGACATACTTGAGCACAGCTAGCAGAGGGTGAGATAATCTTGTCAGGATTGTTTCCCAGAAGAGGCCAGAGTTCTCCTGGGAAGAAACTCACCCTAAAGGAAGAGAAAGTCAAAGTACACAAATTGGGTTCCATGACATCAAGACAGAGCCAGAGGGGAGGAAGAATTCTCAGTACTGCCCAGTGTTGGCCACCCTCAACATCCTGCGACCCAAGTTCCATGGCTGTAAACAGCCAGTGAAACTAAAAAGAGCTATTTCATTAAAATCTCCAGGGGACATCGAAGATGCAAGTGTTAGCAAAATCCTGTGCCAGCAATTTCAGCAGCGACAGAGAAGGTACAGTTGGCACCGCAGATGGGGGGACATCAGTGGTCAGCGGTGGTCCCAGCACCTTCGGTGGGTGTCAGCATGGTTGCTGCTCCAGGTTTGGGCAGTGACCCGACAAGCAAGGGAGAGCAGGAGAGCCAAAGACAGCGGGTGCCTTGCTCTTGCCTTTCTGAGCATATGGGATGTCATCCATGAGTATGCACTGAACTAGCATGAGGAATAAACAGGGGCTGCAATTTCATAGAGTAGACAGACTAGGAACCAAAGAAATATTATTTCATAAAGGATGGTTATTGTGACTTTAATTTTAGCCCCAAGCTGGGGATGCCTGGGAAACTTAAATAATATTTCTCCCATCACAGTGCGAGGTGCTCACTGATGAGGCCTAAATTTGGGACGCTTCCTAAATTGAGGGCCACTCCGTTCATATCAGTAGTTTTACGGTCTAAAGTAGGCATGTACCCTCAAAATATAGACACTGCAATGACACGGACATTTATAAAATAATGCATAAAATATTTACACATGATAACATAGTACAAAAACGTTTTCCAAAAATTCCTAAAAGTTATGGAACTTTTGCTCCCTCTTAAAGAATGGCATCTACGGATTCTCTCTGATATCCAACTGATTAGCGTTAGTCTCTTGACAATTTGAAATTAGCACCCACTGAATGGCTAAAATGAAAAAGACAGGCAATACTACATGTTAGCCAAAATGTTGACCTAGAATTCTAACACAGCCCGTGGGAGTGTGAATTGGTACCACCTCTCTGGAAAACTGGCCATACTGATGAAGGATGAACATATGCACTTCCACTCTTAGTATATACTCAACAGCATTATGTACATATGTTTACCAAAAGACGTGGACAAGGATATTTTTAGCAGCACTATTCATAATAGCCCAGCCCTGGAAACTAACCCAGTGCCTATCAACAGTAGATGAGATGAATAAATTATAGCACATTCATACAACAGAAGACTGCCATGAGAATGAACAAGTACAACCCCACACAACAGCATGAATGAATCTCACGAAGTGGGCAACAGAAGCCAGACACCAAAGATACCATTTATATACAACTTATAAGCAAGCAAAATTAAGCAATGGTTTCAGAAATCAAACCAGAGCTAACCTCTGGGGTGGCTAGTGGACGAAGGAGACTTCTGGGGGCTGGTAATGTTCCGTTACTTCATCTGGGTGCTGGATACATGAGGATGCAATTTTATCAAGCTTATCATTGATCGCTTTGGTATATTCTCAAACTAGTCACCAAGGCCAGCGCATATTTAAGAAGAATATTATACTCCACCTCGTGACAGAGCGTGACGAAGTCACAGAACAGAAGAGTCTGTGGAATGAGCAAAGTTGTTACATCCATTCCCACTATAAAATACAATAGCATTTTAAAATTTAAATAATATTTTAAATATATTTTACAATCTACTTCAGTTATCCAGTGCAAATTAGAACTCCTCATCATTCTGGGGTAAAACAGAGACCTTAGGAAGGTAAAGAAGAAAATAAGGGTACCAGCAACCAAAGCACACAAGACAAGGAAGGATGCTCCAGCTGGGGTCACATGCATTCCCTGGACCATTAACTGTGACCAGAGGAATAGGGTACATTTATGGATCAGTCCCAGTCACATGCCCAACAAGACTGCATGAAATGAGACAGGAGCAACTCAACAAAGGAAGAAGCAATTGGAAAACAACATATGCCTACTGCAGATGTTATATACTGTAACCGATGGTCAGCACAAGAGAAATTTTTAAACTTGGCATGTCACGAATGGGGAGGTATGATCTCTCCAAGTTGCAGTCAACTCTAAGATTCCAGTGTTCTCTCCCTAACACACATGTCAAATCCATTAGCATTCATATTAAAATATTTTTTAAATATGGATCTATTTGTAAAACATACATCCAAGTACAACCTCTGATGGCAATCATGTTTCATTTCTCTTTGAGCATCTCTAAAGATACTCATCTGTCTGTGAACATATGTTAACACTTTTCCCTCTGATGGTTTGGATAAATCCTCCACATTGTTTTGACCACACACATTTCTGTTAACAGCCGTGAGTCACACACCAAAAAATTAACTGAAGACTACAGGTGTGGCAGGCTGAACTTCAGCCCCCACTCCTCCTCTCCAGGGAGAATCTTGGGGATTAGAGAGAAACTAGGTTACTATGATGCCATTTAACCAGATAGTTCAGCCATAGCCCTTGTCAGTTTATGTGGGACCCCCATAATGAAGGGACCAAGCCAAGCAGAGGAGAATGTTTTAGCATAATAAGGCCAGGATTCTTCCTCTGCAAGAAACAGTTAAAATCATGTTACTAGAAGAAATATACATTTCTCTCACAGACTATATCACAGGGGTGGGCAAACTTTTTCTGTAAAGGACCAGAGAGTAAATATTTTAGGTTTTGCAGTCCATACAGTCCCTGCTGCAACTACTCAACTCTACCACTGTAACGCAAAAGTAGCCACAGATAATACTTAAACAATCAGGGGACTTCCCTGGTGGCACAGTGGTTAAGAATCCTCCTGCCAATGCAGGGGACACGGGTTCAAGCCCTGGTCCGGAAGATCCCACATGCCGCGGAGCAACTAAACCCCTGCACCCCAACCTACTGAGCCTGCACTCTAGGGCCCACGAGCCACAAGTACTGAGCCCTCCTGCCACAACTACTGAAGCCTGCGTGCCTAGAGCCCGTGCTTCGCAACAAGAGAAGCCACCGCAATGAGAAGCCCGTGCACAGCAACGAAGACCAAACGCAGCCAAAAATTAATTAATTAATTTTCCAGTCTTTCCTTGGACCCTCTCTCAATGCTTCAGAAAAGAGGCTCTTAAGCCTCCCACAAGGCCCTGCTTCATTGCCTACCTCTCTCAGCCTCACTCAATCAGCTTCTCCCATACTGGCCTCTCTGCTGTTCCTTGAACACACCTAGCACATTCCCACCCCAGGGGCTTTGCACCTCCTTACTCTTCAGGCAGACTGAAAACTCTTCCTCTAACTATTCAAATGGTTCACTCTCTCTCTTCATTTGGGTGTTTCTCAAGTGACAGCTCAAAGATGCCTTCCCTGACTTTTCTATCTAGAATAGCATCCTCATCAGACTCCACTTATTTTAATTTTTCTTCACAGCACATATCACTACCTGACAGTCTCCCCCAGCAGCATGTGAGCCCCATAAAGGCAGGGACTTTGTTTAGTTCACTCAGATATTCCTTGTACCTTGAATAGTACCTAGGACACAGATGATGCTCATAAATATTTTCTGAATAAATTAATGAATCAAGTTCAACGATAATTGGACCTGTCTGATGGCTAATTTTATGTGCAAACTTAGCTGGGCTATGGTGCCCAGATATTTGCTCAAAATGTACTCTAGATGTTTCTGTGAGGGTGTTTTTGGATGAGATTAACATTTCAGTTGGTGGACTTTGAGGAAAGCAGACTCCCCTCTATAATGTGGGTGGTCCTGATTGAATCAATTGAAGGCCTGAACAAAAAGGCAAGCGGACATTTTGGAGCAGATGGCCTTTGGACTTCACCTGCAATATCAGGTATTCCTGGTTCTAGAGCAGATTGCCTTTGAACTCCAACTACAACTTTTTCCTGAGTCTCCAGCCCCCCCAGTCTCCCCTATCAGCTTTTGACTTGCCAAGCTTAAAATAAATCTCTTCGTGTACATATCCTATTGGTTCTTTTCTCTGGAGAACCCTGACTAATACAGTCTCTAAGTCAAACTGTGCTATCTTCTTTGCTAAAGAATTCTTCCCATTAGCTCTCTACCCACTGGTTTCCACAACATGAGTCAGGGAGCTGAAAGCTCTGCATATTTTTGTCAGATCAGCAGGTAATATTGCTCCAGGTGACCTTCTTCCCCATGGCCAACTAAATGGGGACTGGAGAATGGGGGAGAGAATAATCAAACATATTTTTTTAAGATAATAGCCAATTACTTAGAAACTGGCACTTAAAACCATCTGGAGACTTTATCTCCTCTTCATAACATACTATTTCATTGATATTTTGTTAACAGGAAGGTTGATCTACATCCTAACCTGTATATATCCTGAAATGGTAAGGAATATAAGATATCAAACATACTAGGTATGCTTATATTCTGGATTTTTGGCGGTTCCCATAGTATCTATATGACTAGATATGACCACAATTATAAAGTCTACAGGATGTGGTGTGTTTTCACAAGATGCTCCAGGTCAATACTTCCCATCATGCCCTTAAAAAATAATTTAAAAGAACAAACAAAATTCCCTACCCTGGTACCACTTCGGATCCTGCCTCGAGAAAGTACCGCTTTCCAACATCCCCACAGCGTTGTGGCGGCCTTTAGAAGATATCGCTCCGCCCCTCTCCCCGCCCCACCCCGCTCCCAACCGGGGGGAGGAGGGCGCCCTCCCAGCCAATCAACACTCAGCAGGGTCCTCCTCCGGCGCGTGTTTCAAAGGCCCCGTAGGAACCAATGAGCGGTTAGAGGTCGAGCCTGGGCACCGGGGGCGGAGTAAGAAACAGGGGGAGTGTCCGATTGGTTCCAAGAAGAAGCCTCGCCCCACCTCACAGAAGGATGAACCAATGAGCTGAGCTGAAGGGCAGAGGGCGCGGGGCGGAGGTTGAGACGCTGGTGCTGCCGGAGGTAGCAGGAGGCCGGTCTGGTTGTCTGGCGGCCAGCTATGAAGCCGGTGAGTGGGGACGGGGATTGGAGGAACCGAGCCGCAGGGATGGGAGCGGCCCCGATGCGATTTATTGAGCCCGGGGACAGCCCCAGCCTGGTCGCGACACGACTCGCGCAGTAACCGTCCAGGGAATGGGAGGTGGCGCTTCCCGGAACCTGCAAGAAGGATGGCAGCGAAGGAATAGGGTCAGAGGCGGGCGAGGGGAAGACAGACATTCGCTGTGCGCCTGTTATGGGCTGTGAGCTGTCGCATGCAAGGTCTCCTAAGCCTCACGACAGCCCTGCCAGAGAGGGCTGAGCCCCGTTTTACGAAGGAACTGAGGCATAGAGAGCTTAAGTGTCTCCGTGCATCATTCAGCCTGATACCCCAGCCCCAAAGCATATCCTGGGATGCCCTGGGCCCCCTGGGGAGCATTCCTCTCCGCGGACGGGGAAAACTTCCTGGAAGATGATTAACACCCCCCGCCCCAGCTTGTGGGCGTGTCACCACGGCCACCCTTCCACGGGGCCACCTGGCACTGCGTCCTTTTCCCTGGAGTTAAGAATCTCTGAGCTTGGGGAAGCGGAAACATCCAACTCTGTTAGGATTTGTAAAGCTGGCTGGGAGAGCCTGAGTGAATGGGCCACGCAAACTGAAACTCTTGAATCATCAAAACTGCCTTAAAGAAAGAAAAAACAGGCTTAAGGATCTGAAGCCCCACCTGACTCACATCACCTACCAACAGAGCTGACAACCTGTTGAAGGGGCTCCATTTGAGTTGAGTTGATAATAATAATACGGATAGATCCAAAGCAACTCAAATCCATGGCCTAAATTGGCTCTGTAAAGTGATCTGGTAGTTACAAATAAGACCATTATAGAATAGAATATAGCTTCAGAGCTAGAAAAGACATTAGGCAGTTACACTTGCTAATCCCCATGTTTCCATGTGGAGGGACATCAGCTGTCCTTCACTCCTGGCCTCTTTCTACACTTGTCCCCAGAAGGGGAAGAGTGAGTGATCTGATCCCTGAGTTTGGGAGGAACTGAACACAAGTAGCTGTGTTCCTTCCCTTCTCTTTGCAGAGAGTACTATCTGGGGTGCTCTCTGCCACAGGGGAGCCATGGGTTGTCCATCACTGCCTGTGCCTGGGTGGATAAGTCCAATTCTGTAGTGAAGAATTGACAAGCCCACTTGACCTCAGCTTTAAAGCC
This sequence comes from Neophocaena asiaeorientalis asiaeorientalis, assembly GCF_003031525.2. Classification (NCBI taxonomy): domain Eukaryota; kingdom Metazoa; phylum Chordata; class Mammalia; order Artiodactyla; family Phocoenidae; genus Neophocaena; species Neophocaena asiaeorientalis. Next base: position 3,047,181 of record NW_020185330.1, read on the forward strand.
ACATCCTCCATCCTCCACCTGACAGTCAGTAATAAAACTGATATATTGATCTCCATTTTTCTCTCCAGTGTCTCATCCCTCAGTTGGTTCCAACTAGGAAGTAGAAAAAAGGTGTGTTTTTTATTGGCCCTATAACACATCTTCCATGTAGAAATGCTTCCCACGTGATTTTCAACTCCTTAGATCAGCACACAAAGTTCATCTCAGTCTCTCTAGTCCAGTGATTCACAAAGTTAGGGACATGTTATTCCACCTGTACTCCCACCCACCCACCAACCAAATTGCTAGGCTGTTATTTATTGAGAAATGGGGTAGAGAAAACTACTTCTTTAGCTTCTTCTTCTCTGCTCTGATGTCACAGTTCCTGGATACAGTCAGCTCTCGGTGTCCGTGGATGCAGAGGACCAACTGTCCCATGTTGGTCCGTTTTATGTAAGGGAGTTGAGCATCTGGGAATTTTGGAACCCGCGGTCGGGGGAGAGGTCCTGGAACCAACCAATCCCCTCCACCCCTCGCGGACACCAAGGGACTATACTGTACAAAGCCCTTTCTCTTTTTGCCTTAATTGCCTTAACTTCTCTATCTGCTTAAAACCCTCCTGCTCATCCATCAAAACCCAACTAATGGATCTCTCCTCTGTGAAGCTTTCTCCAGCTCCCTAAGCAGTCAGTCACTCCCTTGTCTGCTCTGAAGGGCATAGTGCCATTTTAGCACTTCTAACTTTTTTGAATCTATTTACACATTGTCTCTCCAATTATACTGAAGGCAGGCTGTTTATTTTATGGATCTTTGCATCTCCAGAGCTTGGCAAATGAAGGTGTCCAAGAAATGTTTGTGAATGAATGAATGAATAAATCTCACTTTATAGTTTTGGAAAACTGAGATCCAGTAGAAACTGACATCGCTTGTCCAAGTTTATACAGTAAGTGGCAGAGCCAGGACCAGAAGACAGGTTTCTTGGTTCCCAATCCAACACTCTTTCCACTACATGGGGCTGTAATTATTAATAGGACAGTAAACAGCAATAGCTTATTATCGATATCGCTGATCTCTCTGATATTCCAGGTTTGAGTAAATTGCAAATATGCATCAGTTTGTCTTTAAGCAAGGATCAGCTATACTAAAACTATATGTAAATATTCTTTAAAGTTATTTAACATAACTGATTTCTTTTGAAGCCTAGTTCAGTGCAAACAAGTGAGTTTGACTCATCAGACGAAGAGCCTATTGAAGACGAACAGACTCCAATTCAGATATCATGGTACGTTAACCTTTCTGATCAATGATGAGCTAAAATATTTGATGTGTACATAATAATCTTTGTAGAATTTAGTCTGCATATTGAAAATGATTCTCTTCTGCTGATTATAGAATTCTTATCTTTCTTATCTATGGTAGAATAAAGCTTTTTTGGGGGGGTAAGGGGAGTGGTGAGAGTTCCTTCCTTATACATTGAGTAAAACCATAGTAGAAACAAGGAGCTAAGATTTGAATGAGCTCCCATTTAGTACCAAAACCTTCTTATTCTTTTACGACAAAAGAATAGTGTACCAAACATAGGATGAGATATCCTATGTTATCATTTATTCCAGTCCTAGAACTACTTGCCACAATAATGCATCTATCAGCAGACCCTGTTTAAGATAAAAGCCACATCACCATAGATACAATAACAAAAACAAATGTTTTTATATAAAATCAACTTCTGAATTTTGGCAGTGACTTACGGTTACAGCAGCTTCTCTACAGTCCCTGTAAGTGTAATAATCTTTCTCTTTAAGCACTGACCCTGCTGTAGGGAGAGAAAAAAAGTGTTGTCCCTGTAGTTCTTTTGTTCTGCCATCAAATAGCAATTAACTTTCATTTCCCCTTCTAAGCCACCTTCAAACTCAAAACCTCATCTAATTTTCAAAGTCAGGTGGTATTTATACAATGCCCCATATTTTCCTCTAAATTCATCTTCTGTTTTGCAGACAAGGTGAGCCTCTGCCCGCTTTGTTCCCAGGCACTGCAAACTGGGAATAGGATTTCTTGAAATTATTTCATTTTAACCAAAATCCATTACAACAAAGAATAGGTAGCCTGTGGTTTTTATTCTATGAAATTGTATCTGTTTAAGGAAGTCCTATAAAGAAATCTTAAAATAGTAATTTTGAATGAATGCTGGAGATGAAATCGTCAGATGGTCATTTTCCAGCTTATTTCCTAAGGTTACTAACACAAAATATCTCAGGTAACAAACCACAGGATAACTTAAGTACACTTTATACTAGCTGTAAGCAACCTAGGCATTACTATCTTTAAGTTAGTTTAAATTAGCTTGCCACTTTTAAGACTTAAATTGCAACAAAGCAAATGGTAAGTTCCTATTTTAAAACTCCTAGTCTTTCTAAGCCTTTTTGTGACCAATACATTGATATTTAACTATGAATTTTTGTTTTGTGACTGCTGTAAAACTTTAAAACACCTTCATTTAGTGGCAGGCACACACGTTTGTGTAAATGTCCATCTATAACTTTAAATTGAACTAAACTTGATAAAGTTTTATTCCTTTCAGGCTACCCCTGTCACGAGTGAACTGTTCTCAGTTTCTTGGTTTATGTGCTCTTCCAGGTAGGTGACACTACTGATGTATTAGAAATTATTTTTTATATAATTCTCTGTACTGAGCAGTAAGAGAATTTCACAGACTATCAGCATAGGAACTCAGTTCTGGAAACCCTCTTGGTGGGCTACAGATAAAGGAACATAGACCCACTCTTCAACCCTTCCACATCCACATTCACAGTTCTACATTTCTGATTTACCTATCTTATAAAATGTAACACAGGGGTACAATGTGAGGCTAAGGACTACAGCCAGGTACTTGTTACAGAAAGGACACAGAATAAAGAACCCTTGGATCAAGAGTTTCTTCAGCTGGGATCTATGAATCCCTGGAACTATATTCCTAAGAATACAAGAAATTTAAATTCCCATTCAAAATGGAATTGAAGCATATAAATGATCATGTGTAATGACTTTCTACAGTAGCTATATATGTGTGTAATATACTTGTTATTTATGACCAGAAACTGACTCTTGCACTTGCCTTGTTACTACTTACAGGTTGTAAATTTAAAGGTGTTAGAAGAAATATCCAAAAAGATACAGGTAGGTGTAATATGACAGAACCATCTTAATAGGTTCTTAAAAAATAATACTAAAAATCTTTGTCATAAAGAACAAACTGTAGTCTCTTCTGAATTTTCCAAAAAAAATTTTTGGTATTTCATAAAGTTTCAAGCTATAGACTTATTCTAATATGTGAAGAGGTATTTGTGAAGGGCAAAAAAGACTCATCATTTACTAAACATAGTGTTGCTTTTCACTGGTTTTTGTAGTTCTATACATAAAAACTGCATTTGAGTTATAATGTATAAGTTGGAGGGGGAAACGTATGTAAATAGAAAGCTGACATTGCACTGCCCAGATCTTTGAACATACTGTTCTTTGAAGACTTGACTGTGATACTGGAAATTAAGCCTGAGCTGGGAACCCAGAGGTAGTATTGAAATTGTCCATCCCACATAGAAAATTTACAGAACCAGTGTCTAGGTGGAAAAGATGGAATAGGGTCTGATCTCTACATGCCCAAGGATGCTTTTAGCCTCAAGTCTAATAATCCTACAAATATCCCGATAATCTGTCCCAATTTGGAATTTATAAATTGTACGATACTAACAAATTTAGACTTCCAAAATATTTTATTCTGGTTGGCCTGGAATATCTCAAGCCTGATAGTCCTACCAATGTCCTTATAATAAACCAATACAAAAATGTATATATTGTTTGATTCTGACCACTATAGATTTTATAAACCTAAAATTCTGTCCTAGTTATCCTAGAATATCAATTTGCTAATATACTTTCTTTAATTTACCTACTAGAAAAGACTTAATAGATTAGTTGACCCTTGCAGTATTTGTAAAGATTTTCTGCTCTAGAGATACCCACCATGGTAGGAAATTTCCATTTGGAGAACATTCAGTTATAAGCAAAATATCATTTAAATCATTGGTTCAAGAACCAATCTTGCACATTTTGGAAAGCCCTATTCATTTAGTCTCTTCTGTAAAAGGAGTTTCCAATTTTTTACCAAACTTTTTTTTCTTCCAATGAAATCTTAAATGGAATCCAATATACAAAACAGATGACAGGGTCTGAAGGGGGAGACCTAGACTCTCCTGGCAGCACTTCCCGTGTCCGTCCTCAGAGTCCTTTCTGGGAAAGTTGAAATCTACTGTATAATAGAAATTATTCAATGCATGCAAGAGGCAAATAGGAAATTTACCTACTCTCTTAAAAATGGTTACGGATGTCAACTACAAGTTAAACCCTTTTACAAGTACAAAAGCTTAATAGTATTATCTAGAGGAGCACTGTCCAACAGAAACATATTGGGAGCCACAAATAGAGGCCATATATGTACTTTTGACGTTTTCTAGGGGCCACATTAAAAAAGTAAAAATGGGTAAAATTAATTTTAGTAATATACTTGATTTAACCTCATATAGGCTAAATAGTATCGTTTCAATGGGTTTTAAGTATAAAACAAATTATTGAGATAGGAGTTTTTTGGTACTTGGTCTTTGAAATCAGATACGTATTTTACATTTACAATACATCTCAATTTGGAGTAGCCATATTTCAAGTACAGGTTTAGAGTTTCATGATAAAAAGTACTTTGTACTTAAATAGCTAAATGTCCTAGGATTTCGTGGGTGGGGAGAGAAAAAGGGGAACCAGATGAGTCAGAATTATTCATTATGAACCAAATGCTCTGTAGTGAATATTGCCCTAAGGAAGCTCCAGTGAACAGAATGGCCTGCAGTACTCTCGCTTGGTTCATATCATTATACTGAAATTCGCTAAGTCACATAATTTTCATACAGCTAATGCTTTATTTCCTAGAAACCTAGTCCCTAAAAGTAAATACATGATGGTGTGGTACACTGCAAATACAGGTGAGAATACAAGCGCTCTGGCACCGTGGCTATGCTGGGGATTTTATACTGTGCTTAGGGTAAAACAAAATAACCGAGACTTGTACACAGCAAACACCATTGATTTGGTGAGAAGAAAATGGGAAAAAATGTGCTATCATTCCTTCTTGTTTTGAAATATTAGGTGTTTTACAATTTATTTTAAAGCAGTATTTATTGTAAAAAATTTTTTTTTCAAAACAGCAATATAATGGATGTCTTACAATCCAGTAAAAAAACATTTTGACTTATAAAGTCAGGTTTCATTTTAATAACCTTTTGGTTCAGATGTTTCTAATTACTATTTTGTGCTTAGTGACTTCGTTTTTACCCTAGTTTGAAGACAGATCAGTATTGTTTTAGATTATCAATGAGCACTTCAAAGGTTATCATTTGTTATTTACTTAGTTTGTTTGGCTTAAGGAACTTAACTCCATATTTTCCCTCCCGACTGTATTTAAATTTGTAATGTTTTGTCCATGTGTGTCCTTGTGTATCTTGGTCTATTGGCAGAAGAACTAAAGAGCTATGGTATACAAGACATATTTGTTTTCTGCACCAGAGGGGAACTGTCAAAATATAGAGTTCCAAACCTTGTGGGCCTCTACCATCAGTATGGAATTATCACTCATCATCATCCGATTCCAGATGGAGGGACTCCTGACATAGCCAGCTGCTGTGACATAATGGAGGAGCTTGAAATCTGCCTTAAAAATAACCGAAAAACCTTAATACAGTATGTTTTCCTTTTCTCCATATATTATGTGAAAAATGTCCCAGTCAAAATGATTTCTCAAATTATTGCATCCTTATGCAGTTATTACCTACCTTATAGTTTGTTGCAAGGATCAAAAGGAGATAATACATGAAAAGTACTAGCACCATGCCTGGCACAGAGCAAGCACTCAGATATTTGCCATTATTACTTTTGAAGAGTAAGGACAATAAATGAGTAGATTAGGAAATTTTTAGGATAGGGTAACAGGCTTTTTTTTTTTTTTGCTTTCTTTCCTTTTGTCTTAGACCTTTACTCTTGATTTTGGGACCCTCTCCTTCCCAAAAAGGTGAGGGCATCATTCCTGTTATGTAACACCATACCTACTGGTCGGCCTTTCAGTTGTTTAGTTTCTTCCAACAGCAAGAAAGTCCATTTTTAAAAAATTAGCAAAGGAATTATCCCTAAACAATGAGCAATCCTAAAAACAGGACTTGAAAATTGTATTTGATGATATGAATTTGCTACCTGAATGAAAGAGGGACTCTCATTGTTTGTCAGTGGCTGTAAATAAGCTGCTGGTATGAAAGTTTAAAACAAAAGAAAATGGATTAAGGGGAAAAAATGAGAAGAAAAGAAAAAAGTAGCTTGGAGAAAGGAAGAAGAAAGTGACAATCAGCAGTAGACAGTAGCATTGGAAAGACTCTAAGTGGTGCCATGGAAAGGAACATTAGTTATACCAGAAGTGAGACCCACAGAGCAGAGGGGAGCCAGCCACAAGGAGAACACTATAGATTTATTCTAATATGTGAGGAGGTATTTGTGAAGAGCAAAGAGAACTCATCATTTACTAAACATAGGTCTTTGTGCTTATTGGGTTTTTTTGTTTTTTCAGTTTTGGGGATGTTTCTTTGTTTTTTTGCATCCTTATCTTCTTAATCCTTTCTGGAGCAAGATAGAGCATTAAGTAGTGTAATACCTCAAAAGCTCTAAGGTCATTGCTTTGAGCTAGAAAGTATACAGACTATACCAAATAACTCAGTAGTCTCAGGCACCTAGGAGAAGGGCAAGCCCAGCCAGCTTCTCTCTCCTTAGACAAAGAGCCCCAGGGCTTCATGCCAGTAGCTCATGTTCTGAAAGCAAACCAACCAGTACAAGGGGACACATATCTGTTTGTGACCAAACTAAACTCTGATATAGAGAACTATCACCTGCAAAGTAGGGGAAAAAGAACTAGAAGCCATCCTACATCCTACGGTTTCCAAACTTTACAGAAACACATCATCTCTCATCTAGTACTAATTGGAGAAGCAAAATTTTAGAATAAATAGTTGCCTGTGCTACATTTTCTGATAACTCTAAGTAAAACAGCATTAGGTGGTTAGATGAAGCCAGTGAAAAATACTTTACAGGTTTTGAACCCATTTTCAAACCAATTCTGAGATTTTTTTTTTCAAACAAGTCTTTGAAAGCAGCCTCTACTGAAAGATTACCAGAGATCAAACTAGCTCAGTTTAGAAAAGCTTAACAAAATCTACTCTAGCAAGTTCTAGCAAACCAAATGCTCTGGTCTTTGAATACAAACAGGATGGGCAATTAGTTGCTCCGCGCCATGTGGGAGGGTGGATGGGCAATCTTGCATATGTCAAATGCTTCAGGCTCCCATAAAATAAAGCATCTGATGACTGGAAATTTTCATTGTCCTAGAGCTTTCAAAGGTGTCCCTACAGTGACTAATGTTTGTTTGGACAAAGATGATTTTCTATCCTTTCTACTATCTTTGGGTGCCCACACTGCTAAACAGCTCTAGAGTTTATCCCTCTAGAAACAGGGTCTGGTACATTTTTTTCCCTGTTCTCTTGTCTGTCCTCCCTGGACATTTTTGTTCCTTTATAAAGTCAGTGAACACTGCTCGCCTATTTTGTTACATCATTTCCTGCGGCTGTTGTAACAAATGACCACAGACCGGGTCGCTTAAAACAGAAGTTTATTCCCACCGAATTCTAGTGGCTAGAAGTCCAAAATCAAGGTGTTAGCAGGGCTATCTTCAGTCAGAAACCGTGGATAGAGTCCTTCGTCACTTCTTCCTAGCTTCTGGTGGTGGCCGGCAATCCTTGGCATTCTTTGGCTCATGGCTGCATCACTCCCCTCTGCCTCTATCATCACATGATTCTCCCTGTGTGTCTGTGTTTTCATATGGTGTTTCCTATTATAAGGACACCAGTCGTATTGGATTAGGACCCACCCTAATGACCTCATCTTAACTTGATTATATCTGCAAAGACCCTATTTTCAAATAAGGTCCCATGCACAGTACCAGCGATTAGGCACAACATATCTTTTGCGGGGGACACAGTTCAACCCATAGCACCTACTGTGTATGAAACATTGTGAATATAAAACACACACTCTAGACACAGTCCCCACCCTCAAGGAACCCACAGCCAACGACACTCTCATGTAAGTATAATACTACAAACAGGTGTATATGAGGCAGTGCACAGAATGGCAGTGGTTTCTATGGGGGCACAGAGGCATTTCAGAAGTTGAAATTTGAGCTAGGTTTTGAAGGATGAGTAGGAATCAATCAAACGGGAGTAAAGATAAAGCTAGCAAGATATAAAGTAATTTTTTTTTTTTTTTTTTTTGCTGCGTTGGGTCTTCGTTGCTGCGCGTGGGCTTTCTCTAGTTTTGGTGAGCGGGGGCTACTCTTCGTTGTGGTGCGTGGCTTCTCATTGCAGTGGCTTCTCTTGTTGCGGAGCACGGGCTCCAAGCGCGCGGGCTTCAGTAGTTGTGGCCCGTGGGCTCTAGAGCGCAGGCTCAGTAGTTGTGCTGCACGGGCTTAGTCGCTCCGCGCCATGTGGGATCTTCCCGGGCCAGGGCTCAAACCTGTGTCCCCTGCATTGGCAGGCGGATTCTCAACCACTGCACCACCAGGGAGGTCCCAAAAGTGATACATCTTAATCTTGCAGAAAGCCACTAAAATGTTCTACCTTTATACAGTAGAGCCTTGTCTCTGAAACAGGCCTACAGCTGGGACACTTTGTAGAAAGCAAGTTCATCAGTTATACAGGGGTCAGTACCTGTTTGGTCCTCTGTTTCACATCCTATCACAAGACATGTTTCTACAGCTCCATCTACAAATACACCATAGTAACTGATGCTCATGATGGGTTGTCAGCACTGAATTAGGATCAGTACACCCTCTGAGAAAGTTAGGAAGTATGGAATGCACTTTTTAGGATCTTTGAAACTGATTAAAGTGAATGGTTTTATTGCTTAAGAATCAGTCCTTGTTTTTCTAGAAAATCCAGTTATACAGAACTGCTCATTTCTTCACAATGCTACGTAATAGCAGCTAACGTTCATTTACCTCTTACTCTGTGCCAGGCTCTGTTGTGAGCTTTACAAATGTTATCTCACTCAGTCCTCACTGTGACATAGGTACTGTTGCCGGCCCCATCTTATAGGTGAAAAGGCTGAGGCCCAGAGAGGTTAAATAACTTAGGTTCACACATCTAGTAAGTGACAGATTCAGGATTCAACCCCAGGCGGTGGGGCTCCAGAGCCCAGGCTTTAAACCTCTAGGATACACTGCCTCTTTACTCTTTCTAGATGAATGAAGAGTTACCATACGGACCTGTCCCATAACCACTAAGGTTTTGTTTAGAGAAAAATTAAGTGGCAGTTGGTAAAAGTAGTCTGATTTCTATCAGTTTAGTAACACCTTCCACTCCTCAGATGTTTAAAGAGGTCAATAAAAAGGCCCTGCCTTCTTTGTCCCTTATAGGTGTACGGAATACCTCCCAACAAACAAATAAGCACACTTTGCTCTTGATTGATTTATTCAAAAATATTTATTAATCTCTGGGTACAAGGCACTGTGCTAGGCATTAGAGTAGAAATAGAAGGCAGAAAGAGCAAGTCTCTGGTTGTAATTGTTGGGATGGAATGAAAATGTACCAACTTCAAAACTGTACTTCCCTTTCAGCTGTTATGGAGGACTTGGGAGATCCTGTCTTGGTAAGAAATATATTTCTATTATTCAGTTGTTGTTTTTTACCTCGAAGTACGAAAACTCGTGTTTCTGGGCCATATGCTCACTTTGTATGAAAATGAGACGAAACACAATATATATCTGCTAAGACCCAAAGGATTATTTAAGGCCCTAAATTTGGTGTTCCCTAGAAAGCCTGGGTGGGAGAGGTATTTTCAGCATTGTTTGGGAGGATTCTACAAAACATAATTTACAGGTCTTAGCACCTGCATTCTTGTGTTTTTTTTGTTTTCTAATGTTCTCCCTTTGCAGGTGTTAAGATATTGACAGTAACTTTTAAATAATATCCATGGGTAATATAAGCATAAAAAGTTATATATGTTAACTTTAAACTTTTAAAAAATGTATTGGGGGGGGAAACAGCTAATGAAATACCACAGTGGGAGTAACAGTTATTCCTTTTAGTGTTGGACAGTATCAAAATTACAAAGTTTTGTGTTTCAAAGACATTATCAAAATGAAAAGACAACCCACAGAATGGGAAAAAAATATTTGCAAAACCATGTATCTGATAAAGGACTTACCCAGACTATATAAAGAACTCTTACAACTCAATAGTAAAAAGACAATTAAAAAATTTAAAAATGGGCAAAGGATATGAATAGACATTTCTCCAAACAAAATATACAAATGACCAACAAGCGCATGGAAAAATGCTCAACATCTTAGTCCTCAGAGAAATGCAAATCAAAACCACAGTGAGATACCACCTAACACCCATTAGGATGGCTGTTATCCAAAAAATGGAGAACAAGCTTTGGAGAGGATGTAGAGAAACTGGAACCTAAATACACTGCTGGAGGGAATGAAAAAGGTGCAGCTGCTTTGGAAAACAGCCAGGCAGTACTTCCTCAAACAGTTACACACAGAGTGACCATACGACCCAGCAATTTCACTCCTAGGCATATACCCCAAAGAAATGAAAACAGGTCCAGACAAAACCTGTGCACTAACACTTATAGCCACATTATTCATAATAGCCAAAAAATGGAAACAACCTAAATGTCCATCAGCTGACAAATGGATAAACAAAATGTATAGCCATGCAATGGAATATTATTCACCCATAAAAAGGAATGAAGTACTGATATGTGCCACAATATGTACGAATCTTGAACACATCATGCTAAGTGAAAGAAGCTAGTCGCGACAGACCACGTATGATTCCATATATATGAAATGTCTAGAACAGGCAAATCCATAAAGACAAAGTAAATTAGTGGTTGCTTAGGGGAGGGGTGGTGGGTGATTGAGGGATGATAACAAAAGTATACAGGGTTTCTTTCTGAGGTGATGAAAATGTTCTAAAACTGACTGTGGTGGTGGCTGCATTTAACTGCGAATACACTAAAATCCACTAAATTGTGCACTTTGAATGAATTGTATGGGATGTGAATTATAATTATTATAATTATAATAACTCAATAAAGCTGTTTAAAAAAAGAATGAAGCCAGTGTTAAATTTAATTCAAGTGGGCCTGGCCAGAGAGGTGGGGCTTATTAAAGTGCGTGTCAGAGCCAAAAAAAAAATTTTTAATTCAACCACAGTCATTTAAAATCATAATTTGTCAAAAACAGTCTTCTGCACAAACAGAAGTCTGAATTAAGTATAAGCATATCATTAATTTATAATATAAGAATATATATTACATGTAGTATACAATTTTTTTTTTTTTTTTTACATGTAGTATACAATTTTTGTCTCGTGTTCTATTTAGTAGCCGCTTGTCTCCTCCTATACCTGTCTGACACAATATCACCGCAGCAAGCCATCGACAGCCTGAGGGACCTGAGAGGGTCTGGAGCAATACAGACCATAAAGGTAAGGAGGGTGACCGTTCTCGTGAGGCTGTGGTCAGGGGCAGACCGCCACAGTGTAACATCTCATCAAAAGGGTAATGAAGATCCAAAGCATTCTATTATTCATGTATCACCTGTTTATATTTTGACTTTTTAAAAATTTACATTTAAATATAACCTGGACGTCTGAAAAAGTTCAGTTTTTCAAACAAAATAATGACAAATTTGAACTTTCCAGTTTACTCTTTCAAGATCCACTACTGTTCCGTTTTTGCCCATTCTGTTCTGGGAATGGATCCTCTCACCTGGAAAAATGAGGCAGTTACCATAAACTTGGTAGTTTCCTGGGTATATTTTTGACCAAAAAGATCTCATGAAGATCCTATTACTGTATCACCAAAACATTTAACAAAGATAGACGAATGACTGTAATAGAAAAAAATGTAAAACCATGCTAATTACCCTTTGCTGTGGATAACCTAAGTGACATCTTTCACATTAACTTTCTGTTTAACACCACAACACTGCAGTGGCAAAGCCCCAAGGATATTATTGATTTGTAGATCTGTAAAGCTAACTTGTCTTCCTTTCCCAATTACCCAGTCTCAACTTTAGGATGAAGTCTGAGGAGCAGGTTCTGAAAACAGAGAAGCAGCTCCCTTTATTATCTGTTTTTAACAAATGATGCTTCATATTCAACATGTTCCCAAGTGTCTCTTTGACACAAAACAAAATACATGGTCAAACATGTATATGCATGTTTTACATCTTTAATCGTAAGAGAGAATTAAGCCCACATTAATAGGGGCTGTCAATTTATCACCTCAGCATTCTGGGGCAAACGTGCTTTTTCCATCTCTGTGCTGATGTAAGTTAGCAGTATGCAATTTCAATTTCTGAACGGTAATACAAAATGAGATTACTGGCAGAGTGAGAATATCCTCTGGGCAGCTATTAAAACTCCAAATGAATTATTTAAAGATTTTATTCTGCTTATCTGTTAAGATCAGTGATTTTATTTTAATATTATCTACTATGAAAATTGTTCCAAATGGATTTTATCATCACCAAAAGCAGAAAACTAAGGCTCTGTAAATTAAGAAATAGATTTTCTTGAATACGCTGCTGTTAACTGCTGCAGAAAGCACCCTCTCTCCCCTGTACTTACTCCCCAGGGGAAAATGCATTAGCAAAAAGAATATCTTCGTGTGTTTTTAATCTTACTTCCTCCTGCCAGTAAAGGGAGAAAGGATTTTAAAGATTTATAAAACACTGCCGTTATTTCATGCTACCTCCTAATTTATAGAGATTTTTAAAACAACTTTTTCACACTATATGTAGCTTTATTGAAAGATAAAACTTCCTCAAGATAGAAATACCTCCTTACACAAAAGGATGTAGAACTGTTTTTATCAAGTATTTTTTTGATTCCCGATTCTGACTAGTATTACTACTCTGGTAATCAGCTTTCTACAATGTATTTCAATATATCTTTACTTTTTTCAGCAATATAATTATCTTCATGAGTTCCGGGACAAACTAGCTGCGCACCTATCATCAAGAGATTCACTATCAAGATCTGTATCTAGATAAAAGAATTTCAAATAGCATATATATATGACCATGGCAGAGATCTGAGTTCTCTGGAACATTCGTATTGAATGAAACTACTGTTGTTATCAAACGGAATGTAATGAATGTAGATGTGCAGATATTCTTAAAGCTTTTATTGACAAATTTCATTGTGTCTCTTTCATCTCTTATAGGAGATAGAAAAACTGGTATACAATATTCCTTTTAAAAATGCACTAGCTGCTCTGATTTATTTTACCTGGAGGCAATGCTGAAAAAAGCATTTGGGAAAATATATTTTTTACCACACTCTTACCTCATATTATCGGTAACTACTGGGTAGCATGTGACATAGTAATACATATGAAAATTGGTATGAGTAGCCATGCTAAAATTATTTAAATAACTCTTACCCTCTATTCCTCTGAAAATTTCTCCCACTGTTTTCTTTACTTCATAGACATACAGAATTGTGAGGGATCCTATGAACCACCTCGTCACCTCCCTCCCAATACCAGATCATCCCAACAGGTGTTTATCCAGCATTTGCTGGAATCTTCCAATTGGTTCAGACAGCTGCTCTGTTTTTACAGCATTCATTTTTCCACCCTAGGAACTACACAGAATGAATTTAATCCCTCCTCCACATTTATTTTATAAAAGCACTTATCTACAGGTTAAGTCTCCAGTTCTCTCACTCCTTCACTTCACTCTATGCTACTGAACATGTCTTTTTGTCTTTAAATTCCATGTTGAGCTACCAAAAGTAGTCATTTGTAGACAAGGATCATACAGTGAGTCAAAGTTGAGAGACCTCAGTGGTTTCACTGCTGCGGAGTGCCATGGCTCTCGGCTACTGGTAGTCACAAACGTGAGCAACAGTCAGAGGCACTTCCACACAAGACAAAGCAAATTTCACTACATCAACCCTTAATTTTAAATAATCATATAATTACCCAAAGTCTTACTCTGTCATTCTTCTTGCTCTGATGGACTCCTTTGATTTCATTAGAGAATAAAACAATTACTGGTGCTGTTTGGGAACTTCAGACCAGAGAGCCAGCATGTACCATAATATAAAATCAATGTTTTAATACTTTTATATACACAGTGCTTCTAGAACTTAAGGTTTTATAAGACTATTAAGGAAGGTGGGAGAATTACATATCCCTAGGGATTTCTTACCCAAGGTAATAAAATGCCAAAAGTTGTAGCTAGAAAGTTATTTATTTTTTTTAAAGTACAGGCTGCAATAATAGACTGACCTTCCTCATGATTTTGGTATTATAACCAAATACAGTTTAAAAATCACAATATTCGATTAAACTTTAAACAGTCATTGAAATTGACATTACCAAATCTTACATTAGCTTTCTCCCAATATAAACATATAGCTTACTCATGAATACATAAGAAAATGGAAGGTAAGTATTGGCATGGACTAATCAAATCCTTTAATAATCAACTGAATTTTCAAAGTGCACGCATCTCGATTTCCACTGCAAGTGCTTGTTAAGCGTTCCGCATTTAAAATGCTTGACTGAACTATTTTAATACTAGGTATAAGGAAAAACATCAATTATTCCATAACGAAGAAACATGGGATGTCACTATTCAAATATAATTATCCAATTAAGTTTAATAACATGTAATTCCAACATTCTTGGAAAAGCATTTTCTCTGGTTAATCTGCAGGACAGCCCTCAAAACAATGGGGGCGGGGAGACAGAGAGACCAGCTAGAATCCTGGTCATACACAAGCCAGTTAGTTGCTGAAATAGAATCAACACAAACTCCACTGTTATCCACAAACTACACAAGGAAACATTTGAGACAGTTTTTATTAAATATACAAAAGCAAAATAAAGCAAGCAAGCTCTAAGAAGGCAGGACGACGTAAGGGCTGTACATGGTGTACAGGTCTTTGGATGGTGTACAGCACCATTGAGGTTAACTTAGATTTTAAATCTAACAAACCATGAGCACAGATGGCTAACTATATTCTGTGTTTCCCTTAGTAGTTTTAAGATCTACCTAGCCATCAATTTATTATTTAAGACATTTTTCTTCTCCAGAATATAAGAACATAACCAAAGAAATTTAGGAAAGCACTGTACAATGAACGTTAACTTATTCATTCTTTTCCATGTCAAGATGTTCTCTACATCTTCCACAATGTGCATCAATGAAACTAAAGTAGGGTAAAACCTTCACTCCGATCCCCCAGATCACCTTAGGTGGTTAATACTATTTTCCAAAAACAAGCAGAACAAGCAGCAGAGCTGTTTACTCCTTTTAGACATTTAGCTTTAAAACCATTAATTTTAATCAAAGTAAAATTGTTCTAAGAAAGCTATTCAACATATCCAGAAACAGAACCCCATGTTCTCTCTTAGCACCGCCCCAGAGTATTAGTTCAGAACCATCTGCTAAGCTATAATACTAGTGCCAGAGACTCATTAGCTGCTGGTCTGACCAGATCAATGACTGGTTTGAACAAAAGAGCTTAAATTATTCGACATTACTATCTTTCCCCTTTGAAAAGAGTGTTGTTTTAAAATATTTCGGCTGTCAGAACTTCTGATTTCCAATTATACTGTACAACTGATTATTAAGAGATGCACATTTTAAATAAGTAACTTAGATGAAAACTTTTAAATAGATTATTTTAATGGGCTTGATGCTGCTATGCTATAGCCATACCTGAAATGAAAGCCCACCCTCCTCCAGGGTGTAAGAAGAAATCCACAGAAGTCATTCTTTGTACTATGGCAATAATATTCCATGAACACTGTTCATAAATATATATAATTGGAGGAAAAGAGAAGTGTTGTATCAAGGAAAATAATTTGCTAGTTTCAAAGTGTATCTATATCTCTTATTTCCTTTCTATGCAATTATCTGAAATATTTTCAAAATATGTTGTTGATCTGCAGAGAAGATGAGAGCTATTAACATAAGTGGTCCTCAAGCTGGAAAATACTGAACAGGCTTTAAAAGACACATACTACAAACTGCCATGCACTCTGTTGCTTTGTGTAAGACCATTACCTGGGTATCTAAACTTGACTGGTAGGTCTCGCAATTCATGGTGTAATCCATGAGGCTTCTCAAATGCTTCAGTAATACCTGGTATGTCTCAAAAGTGGATCATCTGGTCATTTCCCATCACTACCCCCTTCCCATGAAAAGTAATTCAAACTTCAAACGAATTAGCAGTTTATGTACAGCCTGTGACCCAACTCTCCTCTATCCTGGGATAGGGAGTGGGTACTATCAGTTAAATATTGTGAAAATCATCAAACATTATTAATAAAATTCAGATTCAGGCATTCAAGTTAAGTTTCTACCCCATACCTCCTTAACACTAACAGGACATGTTGGCATGATACAGTATTGTTACTAAGCAGAATAACTGCTAAACAGACTACATTTGTTATGTAAGATTTTTAATGCAGGAGAATCTGTACCAACAGCAAACAGTTGCTGATACAGATAAAAACCACAGTGTGTTACACTAATGGTTTCAGAGAGTTGGAACACTCTTAGGGATAAATCAAATCACACGATAGCAAAAGTAATTGTAACAAGGGAAAAAAGAATTCCTAAATAAACAGCTGTGGCTACACAGGGTGCAGTCTGACTAAAGCTGGAAAGGATTACAAACCCAGGCTAACTACGTTTCAGCTGGGCATGCAGGAAAAATAGAAATATGGCTAGGGCCACCCAAACCAGATTAATGGGGGGAACAAAGCAAACTCAGAGCAAGGGAAAGAACAAGTGGGATACTGTCAAATGCAAATATTATATTTCTGCTTTCTCTTGGTAAGTGACTTAATTTCATAAAACAGTGGAAAAGGTAAAGATGAGTAGATACTGTGACAGCATCCAGGTACCCAATCACATGCCTAGGAACTAACAATCTACCACTGAGATGGGTGAACCTCAATCGTCAGTCATCTTTGAGGAATCAGCTAAGGACTACATATCTAATTTTTGAAGCATGAGAAGGTGGCTTTCACAAATTACAACCAGTAAACCTTGCGTTAATCCTGGAGAGTACTGTGGAACACATTATTAAAGGTATGTTAATTTATAAAGGAAAGTGGTGTTTGCTGAGAGACAGCAAGGGCTCATGAAAATGCTTTGATAGGAATACAAAAGTAACTGCCCCAGGAAACCTATGTGAAGTACAGAAGACTTGGCCAAGTCTCTCATGATCAAAAGTTTTTGTGAACAAGAAAGAAAAATGAGTGCAAGCTGGTACAACTGGGTGGATTAGAAACTGAATTATTGCTTATACTCAGATCATGAGTCTTCAGTGCCTGGTAAGGGCTCAGGAAACAATTTACCACATGAACTGATGATCCCTCGAAGCGTGCTCCAGACTACAAAAGACAAGGTCTTTAAAGCATCTCTCATTATGAAATGGTTGGACTCTCCTCACTCTTCTGGTTCTACATCCTCTTCTTCAACGTATTCACCCTCATTACCCAATCTCAAAACAGTAACAGCCACTCTCCCAAAGGTGGAGAGGCATTTTTTTCACTAGTAGAGAATAAAACAGTACAGCATCTAATTCAAGGGGTAAGAGTAAGACTTCCACAAACACATCCATAAACTCCCTTGATCGTTAATGTGGAATTTCTGCCTATGGTTTTCTTTCTTTGATCCTTGAAGAAACTTTGAACCACTTAAGACTATTTTCAATTGCCTTAACTTCCTCATCCCAAATAAAGCACAAGAATGCTTACGGAAACATGCAAGCCATAATTATTTTACCTGCCTTACAAGCAGCAGCAAAAAAAACCAAACTTATAAGTCATTTTACCTTAAAATGTGCTGTTTCAAAAAGGAAAAAAATATTTTAAACATTTTAACTTTCACAATAATTGTTTGTAATTGGTAAGAAAAATGATGATGCTGCGCCATCAGTGTTTATGAGTCTTGTCAAGTGACAAAAGAAGGTAATGTGCTTAAACCATTTAAAAATCTTCCTTTTTAGATCCAAGCATGGTATTAAAAAAAAAATGTAGTGCTCTACTGTCTTTTTAAAAACTTGACAGTGATATGTCTTTATTTGGAACAAGCAAGTTTAAGAATAGCTATTTGTGGTCTTTAAAACAATGCACTGAAAATAAGTCTTAGTTTCAGAGTTTTATTGTACTGTACTAAGGGAACAGCAGGACGGTTCTACAACGTTCTCTCCCATTGAGTTCTGAAAATCTAAAGTACTTGCAAACTCTTAAGAATATCTTCACCACCAGATTAGAGCACTAAGTATAACAACCAATTTCTTAATAAGTGATGTCTCACAAATCAAAACACATTTAAAATAGCTTTAAATGCATTCTTCACAAGTAAGTCAGCATATATTTCTGTATCATGTTCACTTATGCTTAAGAATTAAAGCAAGTATATTACTCTGGTGGAAATATGGGAAATCTCTCATTCATGCAATATACAGGGATAATATTTCAAGTCAAAGGGAAAAAAATCCCACTCATTTTTTTTTAATGCATCCATATATAATCACTTATGTGATAGATGAGGAAACCCATGAAGTTTCCACAGGTCAGATATATATTTTCAATTCATCAGAAGCACCTGATATCTACAGCTAATTTATAAGTAAATGGCATTTCAATAAAACCAAAATGAGCCCTACAACTTCTATAAACAAAAGCTTCCAATGGACTAAGGATAGTCAATAATTAACGCAGTCATTCAAGGGATTATGGCTGTTCCTTAAGGAGTGCAAGTTCAAACCTGTCAACACCAGAGGTATCATTTTATATTAATTTATATGTAATTCCATTTAAATTCTTTATCCGAGTATAACATATGAAAACAGTCTTTCCACAAGCAAAAAATGTGGAAACATTTAAAAAATAAGGAGTCATTTTTTAAAGTAACTGATCAGATTCCATAGGCTACTCTTGGAAACAGGATCTTGCTGGATAGAATCCCTTCATTTGGTGGCTTTTTGCATGCACTTAACTGGACCAGTTCTTCTGAGTGTTGTCCTAAGAGCTCACCAAAACATAGATCATGCTGAAAAGAAGAAAAAGGCTATTATTAACTCAAACATTCCTAATTATAAAAACTAAGAGCACCAAAAAGTTGAGTCTGCTTTATATAGCAAACTCGTTTGTGATATCACACCATCACAGAAAACGGAAAGACCGATAAATGACAAGTTCACAGTATGATTTTAATCTGCATTTATGGACTTCTGCCTAAGGTAGGATTGGCTCAGTGCATGTGCTGTAGTTGTCCCCTATTTCCTTTCCAATTTTAGCAAGTAGAACAGCACAGCTGAAAGCTTAATAGGGATCAGAGCTTAGAGAAGCAATCCAAACAGCACACTGCTCCAGAGCTATGTCTAAGAATAGGAGTGAGCATCTCCAAGGGCTCACTTCATGCCAGGCCTTCTGTTAGGTCCTAGGAGGTAGGGTAGGTACCATGATCCCCATTTTACAGACAGGAATGATCAATCAAGGAACTTTCCCATTAGAGAAAGGCTCTGGGCAATAGCAGCAAGGTTAAAAAGGAAAAGGGGACCAACAAGCAAAATAAAAAGCAACAACCATTTGATCCTACATGAAGGGCAAGGTGGGAGAGGCACGGTTCAAAAGCATGTGTGTCTAAACGGAAATACAAAGCAAGGAGGTGAGCAAACTTGATAGACTATTTTTTGTTATCATTATTTAATTAATAGACTTTTTTTTTTTTTTTTTTTTTTTGCGGTATGCGGGCCTCTCACTGTTGTGTTACTCTCCCGTTGCGGAACATAGGCTCTGGACGCGCAGGCTCAACGGCCATGGCTCACGGGCCTTAGCCGCTCCGCGGCATGTGGGATCTTCCCGGACCGGAGCACGAACCTGTGTCCCCTGCATCGGCAGGCGGACTCTCAACCACTGCGCCACCAGGGAAGCCCTAATTAATAGACTTTTTAAAAGAGCAGTGTTAGGTTTACAGAAAAATTGAGCTCCAAATAAAGAGACCTCTCATGGACCTCCCAATCCCAGCACACAGACATACATACATACACACACAGTTTCCCTTATTACTGGCATCTTACGTTAGTGTGGTATGCTTGTTACAACTGAACCAATATTGATACATCATTATTAACTAGAGTCCAGTGTTTACATTAAGGTTCACTGGCTGTTGTACATTCTACAGGTTTTGACAAACGTATATTTGCTTGGCAAACGTACCCACTCTTACAGTATCATACAGAATAGTTTCACTGCCCTAAAAATTATCTGTGCTCTGTCTATTCATCCCTCTCTCCCTGCTAACCCCTGGTGACCACTGATATTTTTACTGTCTCCATAGTGTTGCCTTTTCCAGAATATCATATATTTGGAATCAGACAATCTGTAGCCTTTTCAGATTGGCTTCTTTCACTTAGCAACATGCATTTAAGTTTCTTCCATGTATTTTCATGACTTGATATATCATTTCTTTTAATCTCTGAATAATATTCCATTGCCTGGATGGACCACAGATTAAATATGATGTTTATCCATTACTATTGTGTTTTTTTTTTTTCTGGCCCCGTTGCCTGACATGTGGGATCTTAGTTCCCCGACCAGGGATCAAACCTGTGCTCCCTGCAGTGGAAGCGCAGGCTTAACCACTGGACTGCCAGGGAAGTCCCTACTATTGCTTTTTAAAGACAGACAATGGGCTTCATTGTAAGGGCTGGGCTCACAGAGGTTCACAGACAGCCTGGGAGGGGGCCCAATGGGTCAATGGTCTTGGTGCTCGGCCTGAGGACAGATGATGGAGACAGAGTGGACTTGTGGGCTCTCGCAATCTGGGCGATTGTTTCCATTCTCCTCCTGCCGACAGCTAGCTGTCCCTGGCTCTTCTCAGAAAGGCCTTTCAGGTGGGGGTGATACCCTACTCCATCGATAGGCCTGGGATTTAGTTTGCTGCTCTTATGGGGGCTCGTGGCTGATATGACCCCCAGACTGGGTGTCTGCCCTTCTCTTTCTCCTCAATCAAGGCACTGTGTTGGCTGGGCCTCCCGCCTGGATTCGTGTGTGTATGCATGTGTGTTGACAGACAATTTAAAACAAATGAATGATGTAGTGCCACCATCTCCTGGTGAACATTCTCCCACAACTCTACATCTCCAATTTTATCATTTATTCAAGCATTCATTTATTTTCCTTCTTTCAACAAATATGTTTTAAGTGCCTACTATATGCCAGCACTGTTCCAGACACTTATTATAGAAACTAAAAACTGAAAATTAACAGAAATTAAAAGGACACATGGAATTTCACTTTTCAGAACTTTTTCACTATCTTTGTTTCAGATATGAACGTCTCTAGGTGTACTAACGGACACTCATTTTCACAAATATAATGTGTAAAATCATAAAAATACATTTTCCATAAATTTAAGTCTAGCACTTCACCCTTTTCCATAATGGAAACTAGTATGATATAAACAAGAAATAAGCAAGTTTTCAAGTAACAAAAAGGAGAGGGAAGAGAAACTTAATTACTGCCAAAATTTCATCTAATAAAACTAGTTTTCTTCATATTTTGACAATCAGGTAGAAATTCCTCTCCAGTTGAATATTTATCAATAAAAAATGGGAAAAATGTATTTATAAAGCTTAAAGAAAAATTATAACTCCACACTCACCCGTGTCCATTTCCAGTTTTAATAAGCAGCCGTTTTCCTCCACCTACAGTACACCTAGAACAGTGCCTCTCAACCAGGGCTGATTTTGCCCCACAGAGGGCATCTGGCAAATGTCTAGAGACATTTCTGGTTATTATGACTGGGGCAGGGGGAAGCTACTGGCATCTAGTGGGCAGAGGCCAGGGATGCTGCTAAACATCCTACAATGCACAGGACAGCTCCTCACAACAAAGATTTATCCTGCCCAAAATATCACAGTGCCAAGGTCAAGAAACCATGACCTAGAGGAATGATGATATGAGTCCATCACAGTATAAGGGGAGGAAAATCAATAACTGCAGCATCGGGACTTCCCTGGTGGTCCAGTGGTTAAGAATCTGCCTTCCAATGCAGGGGATGCGGGTTCAATCCCTGGTCGGGGAACTAAGATCCCACATGCCTTGGGGCAACTAAGCCCGCGCGCCACAACTACTAAGCCTGCGCGCCTCAAATAGAGAGCCCGCGCGCCACAAACTACAGAGCCCTTGCACTTTGGAGCCCACGCACCACAGCTAGAGAGAAGCCCACGTGCCATAACGAAGATCCTGTGTGCCACAACTAAGACCCGATGCAGCCAAAAAAAATAAATAATTAATTAAAAAAATAAATAACTGCAGCATCCTATATGATAGAATTTTTCTTTCCTCCATCCCATTCGGATCATGCAAACCAGAAAATAAAGGGTAGAGCATACAGTTTATGAAGAATGATAAAGAAAAAATTAAACATAATCTTGAGACAGACACTGAAGCCAAGCAGAAACTTTTTTGCAAACGCACACAGCCATATCCTCTTGCTCTGCCATGGAGAATGAGGACTGTCCTTCACTGACTGTCTGAGACTTTGGAAGCAGCATCCCTGACCCAACTTTCTGCCTCTGACTGCACATCAGTTGGCTGCCTTGACAAGTACCAGTTGATTCAATGTGTGTGAATTTGCTGATGTGCACTGTGCCGTTTTCAGTACCACCGTTCAAGACATGAGTTATTCTTCAAGTGGATTTTAAGGTGTTCAGACCATAATGCCTGCAAATGTTTCCGGCAGCAAAGTGAAATCATATTTTCGTTTTGTTTTTTAAACTTACCCATATAGGTAGTAAAAAAATGCTAGAAGATAAAAAGCTAATTTGCACCATCCTTCTTTCTGACAATATGCTAGAATATCTGCATTCATGATGGTTGTAGGGTCATAGAGTCCTGGTCCACTCATCACTGGTCTACTCATATACCTGTAATAAACACAGTTGATTAGCCACTCAGAATGGAAGCTAACCTTCAGGATGGAAAGGAGCATTCTTCTTCTCAAATAATATTTGTTACAATGAGAGGTGGTCCACATTGGGAAGCATACTTTTAGTTCTAGGTGGAGTTCTTTCCTTTTATCATCTTAATTTTAAAACTGGAGCCCCTACAGAGAACAAGGTGGTTAAACAAGTCATATCTGGTCTCCTCTACACTTTCAGAAATCCAAGAAAATTAAGAATAACTGTAAAAAGGAAATACAATTTTTTCTTTCAACTTTTTATTTTAACATAAAGAACACTTCACCAAGATATTCCAAATGTTCACATTTACCACACAGCTTTGTCCTTCTCTTTTCTGTTCTCTCTCTAAATACACGTACATTTTTTTCTGAGCCATTTCAGAGCCAGTTACAGATGTGAAACCACTTTACTCCTAAATACTTCTTCCATATGTATTTCCTAAAATCAAGGGCAATGAGATTTTGACATGCCTATCTAAAACAAAACACTCTAATGCTATATAGATCAGATATAACATTTAGAAGTTATGGAATATGAATCTTTTATAAATAACCAAATTTAAAGTCATAAAGTAAACGTGGAGAAAGAAGTTAGACACACACTGTACAATCTGATTTATATGAAGTTCAAAGATGGACAAAACTAATCTAAGCTGCAAGAGATCACTGGTTCTCCTATGAAAGTACAGGGCTAACTGATTGGAATGGGGCACAAGGGACTCTTCTGGGGGCTGGAAGTGCTGTATATCTTGATCTGGGCGGTAGTTTCACAAGTGTATCCATATGTAAAAATCCACTGAGCTGTACACTTTAGACGTGCACACATTATTGTATGTAAGTTATACCTCACTTTTAAAAAAAACCCTTTAAAGAATAATAACATAAGCTCCATAAGAGGTATTAACACAGTTATTTGTGCATCCATGTGGTTTTAAAAACAAATGCTAACTAGTTTCATTTAGCATGTAAGATAACCACATCGACCACAGTATAATTAAAATTTAATTAGGAAAAGTATTAGAAGTGTATCTAAATATTACCTCCAAATATGATATGCCAAGAGGGGCATATTGAGACCCAGTGTAAGCCACTCTGCTGCACAAAGAAACATGACACAGAAGAAAGCATGGATGAGGTACTCTGGAAGGACAAGCTGGAAGAAAAACACAAGCCAGTTATCAAAATGCCTTGGCATTAAATCAACTGCTAATTTGGAAAGCAGGTGGCAACTAAGTTTCAATAATGAAAAATCACTGTTTTCCTAGAATCAGAAATGAAAGATGCTACTGAGTTTTATTTCCATATTAAGCTTTTGAACAAAAGCAGGATTATATGCCAACTGACCAGAGGATACAGCTTGCACTAAAAGAATAAGATATAACTTAAAATTTAAAACCCAAACTTATAGAGCAACAGGTTAAATTATACAAAGTTACCACCCAGATTGTTCAAACACAGTTATTTGCTAATCACTCAGAATACTTTTTCTTTCCACCATTCAAGAATGATGAAAATACAAAAATGAAATATCTGATCACATGCAACATGATATAAAAAAATCCACAAAAACAAAACTCCCCTTTAGAAGTTTACACATTAGTGTTTTTAAGCCTTTAAACAGAAACCAGGGATGCTACATATACAATATTTAGCAAACCACATCACATTACCACAAAAGTAATTTTTCAATGGAAAGCCAACAGCCAATAATCTCAGCACAGTCGGGGGGAAAGAACATTAATACGCACAGATGCAAACGATGTGCTTTCTGCAATGTAGGAGGGAAAAGACTAAGATCTGAACCATGAAATTGGAATTCTCCTGGTTCCTGAGCTCCCATTCCTACAAGGCCTTCCTATTTCTTTCAGCCTGCTTTCTCCAATGAAGGGCTACAAACACAGCAGACCAGTAGGAGCTCAGAACTCAAAATGCATCTTTTGATAGCAGGTAGTATTAAGTGAGGAAAAATTAGTTCAAGCAAAATGCTTTTTATAAAATGACCAAGAGTTCATGCTTTACTTAAAATTATCTTTCTCATCCTACAGATTTCAGCCTAATGACTCTGTTAAACATAAATACTAAAACCTTCCATTTCAAGTTTCAGCCAAAGAGCTTCCTACAAGTCACAGCTGCAAAGCCAGTTTCTCAAATGTGCTGCACTGTCCCATCAGATCTTTCCTGAGGGGAAACTATAGCTG
This sequence comes from Neophocaena asiaeorientalis asiaeorientalis, assembly GCF_003031525.2. Classification (NCBI taxonomy): domain Eukaryota; kingdom Metazoa; phylum Chordata; class Mammalia; order Artiodactyla; family Phocoenidae; genus Neophocaena; species Neophocaena asiaeorientalis. The sequence goes on from NW_020185330.1 coordinate 3,072,519, forward strand.
TAGAAATAATATATTACTTATTCAAGTCCATTTTCTAGTACTCCCAAATTACTTTTCCCATTCAAAGCTGTAAAGCAAAGTTTTTAATTAATGCTATTTGAAATAAAATTCCAGTAAAACCAATTAATCTATACCACTAACCAGATATTTTCTACAAATTTAAGTAATATAATAACAAGATAAACTCTGCACATATATATAAACATGTAAATAACATGGACCATTAAGCCAGCATTTAATTAAGATCAAAGTTAAACATCTGCAAGAAAATATCCATAGGAAAATCTTTGGAACACAAAGACTACAACCAGGACAAACCAAGAAAAATATATAATACATTTTATTAGGAGTTCCACTAAAGCTGCTGTTTATAATACTAGTTTAAATTACAAGAGTTTTCTTTAAAATATAATGAGCCTATTTGGGCCCTCTAAAACCAAGTGATCTAACAATACAAATCATCACCCAAGTTTTCCAGACTAGGGTATGGGGAGAGAATGATTTTGAAAGCATGATCCTTACTGCTCTTAAGCAATATTCTTTAATAAGAGTGATAATAAAGATAATCTGCAACTCTACCAGTCTTTTGTTTTGTCTTGTTTTGTTTTGTTTTTGCGGTACGGGCGCCCCTCACTGCCGCGGCCTCTCCCGTTGCAGAGCACAGGCTCTGGACGCGCAGGCTCAGCGGCCATGGCCCACGGGCCCAGCCGCTCCGCGACATGTGGGATCTTCCCAGACCGGGGCATGAACCCGTGTCCCCTGCATCAGCAGGCGGACTCCCAACCACTGCGCCACCAGGGAAGCCCTCTACCAGTTTTAATATGAAACAAATGCCACACTCCCTCCCCTCTCCTCAAAACAGTCCAGATACTTTTACTATGCATCTCTCATGAAGACCAGTCCTCTTCAATCACTCTTTAATGACGAAATTTCCCCATTAGTGGCACAAAATGATTCCATTTAGGAACCCACATTTACACAAAAACTAGTATCCATAAACAGCACATGCAAATATGGCTGAAATGATAGTACTTAAACATGCAAATCCTAATATTCTGTAGTTAAGGTTCACATTTTTAAATATAATGGTATTTGTCTTCCCCCATACTTTGGCAGAATTGTCAAAACAAATTTTCAATAGGGAAAACTGTCAGATGCACTGCTATTAAGCCAATTATCGGCACCCTATCCAAAACACAACTTGTGCTGGTGTAGAAACTTCCTTCCAATCCACTGCAGCATTAGGATGTCCCAAGCACAAAGTGAGAATTTCTTTCCATTAAAAAAAAGCCAAAAATCACACTCTATATTTTAAAATGAAATTAGTCCCTCTTAAGTTTATGGTAAATTAGGAAAATACAAGACTCTAAACCTAAAAAAATCAGGCTGTCTGGGTTTGAATTCTGACTCTATGTTAGCTGTGTGACCCTGGGCAAAGTGCCTGAACCTCACTAAGCCTCAGTTTACTCTCCTATTCATGAGTATAATATACTCACCTCTTAGGATTGTCATGAAAACTGAATGAAAAAACCCAGGTAAAGATGCTTAGCACAGAGCCTGGCACCCAGGAAAGCCCTCATCTGATTTCAGCTATTATCATCTTCATCATCATTTGGTTATTTGAAGTAATGAAAAGCCAAAGAAGATAGAATACTATTAATACATAACTATCAAAAGGAGAAATTTCAGTTTCTTAATTTCTTGGTAACAATTAGTTTAAACAGTAAGTTAAGATGTTTTACAATGAACATTATTACTTCCCAGTGAAAAAGCAGATTCAGCTCACATTTTGCTTCATAAGAGTAGAGAAACAGCAAGTTAATACTTTTAATTGTACCTACATCAAGTCTTACTGCAGCAGTTCTTTAAAGACAAACCAGGAATCTATTCCATCATGGCTATTTATCTAGGAAACAATGATAAAAGTAGCAAACCAACTTTATAGACCCTTTCTAAATAAAATCCCTCTAGCATGCTAGGGCTTTACAGTTTTACACAACTAAAGTCTATACATGTTTTCATCTTCATTAAGTAATGTTTAAAGATGAATTATTACATTCTATTTCTTGAAGACATACTCACTGCTTTCTTACAAAAAACCTTTCAGTTTCTGACCAGTTAGGCAAAAATCAAACCTACAGGCTAAAGGAGAATCCTCCTGTAAACTAAATGAAGTCAAATATATATATAAAACCCCTAAGCACAATGAGGCCACATTATAACTAAATCCAGAAGAGCTCAGAACTTAGTGTTAGACAGGTCTGCTTTAGAAACTTAGAGTGGATATATACCAGAAATAACTATGTAGACATTTGTATACAAATTGTTATCCACAAAATTCTGACACCATGAATCCAAAGGTAAGCCTTACTGCAAAATTCCAGAGCCTAAGAACAGAGCTATCTACCTAAAAGGCTCTGAATAAACAGCTGCTGAAAGAATAAATAAATTCCAGAATAGACAAAACCGAAGATAAAAATAGATATGGTACTAAAGACTCCACCTACAGATTACCTCAGAGTAAGTTACCACAAAAGAATAATCTCACCTATTAAAGTCATTTCATATTAACCAACTTTCAAACACTGCACCTAATAATTTAATATCGAAGTGCCTATGGCTATAACATTTTTTTAAATGCATAAGCATTTAACAGCTTTCCCTACTTGACTGGGCCAGCAAGCAAACATTTGCATAAAATATGAAATTTCATGAAATCATAAACCTCAACAGGCATATGAACAAGCACACTGAACAGAACAGTTTACAAATACAAATGCCCTAACCCTCCCCATGAAATGAATGTAGCATTAAAACATTAAACTAAAAAGCAGTACACACCTTTAATGCAATTTTGACTCTTTTAATCTTTTTGACCTTTTCAACTGTCTTTGGCCGACAATGTAAAAAGCAGATTGGAAGAATGTTAGTATGACAGCTGACAAGATCACCAGCAGATTAATAATAGAATAGTCAAGCAGGACAGGAAAAAGAATATTTTTTAAAATTCTGCCTACTTCAAAAAGTACAAATTTATCATGCTACTGAGAATATTGGCCATTTTCAAATGATATCAAGTTAAAAGCAAAAACAGTTTAAAAATCTAGAGAAATAGCCTATATTATAACTTACAGGATTCAGGGTATTACACTGGTCTATAGGATTCTTGTAATCAGTCTTCAGCTCATCAAATGCTATAATCTAAAATAAAAATAAAATAGTTAGGATCTCTCACTTTAATAAAAAGCAGCAATAAACCTGCCCCATCAAACAATAACTGAATAAAGTTAATAGGACAAAAGCACAGGTGTAGCAACTTTATATGTACCAGTTTACAGTAAGCTCAATATATGGTAATTAATAAATAACTAGAATCACATTCAAAGAACTGAAAACACTTGTATATTGTTATCATTAAAATGATCTGATATCACTGTGATAAATACCTTCAATTTTCAATTTTTTCACTGCCTCCACTAAAGTTATTTTCTCTGCTTGAAATAGTCTTTCCCCCAGCCATTAACTATTTACAGAAGCTCCTCTTTATCCTAAACAAACATTCTTCCTATGTCAACTCCTCCCTGTAGGTCTCCCTAACTCCCTTGGGCAGAAATAATTGCACGCCTGTCTAATCTCCACATAGAACAAGGCTTTATAACGCTATCAGGCCGGCATTTCTCATACTGGAGGAGAGGATTTAAGTTCAGGTTTGTGTCCCCCCACTAGACTGTGTGCCCCTCAGGGTGAAGTGTTTTTAATCATCTGTGCATGCCCCTCCCTTGTCACAGTGTTCAGCGGGACACTAGAAATGGACTTGTATGCTTCAATTTGTTCCCATTTGTACCTAAACACATACATTTCACAGTCCTACTTCGATTTGGAAATTCAAGAAATAGCCTCAGAATAGAGGAACACTAAGAGAATATTAAACTTCACAGCCAGGACCACCACATACAGTACTGCAGTTTCTGCACAGAACAAAAGGCCAGGTGAGGGCACAATGCCACGCACGCTTCTGCTGCCAAGCACCCTGGCATGGGCTCTGCACCAGGGGCTATTCAGGAGGGAGGACTTTTCTAATCCTCTGCCTCAAGAGGCATCTTATTCTAATTCACCTTAAGGCACCACATAGGCAAGAGCAGGCCTGTTTAAGGGCACTGCAAAAATGATCAATCTGACCTCCTTTCATGTCCTCTGTATATTCCTACCACATGCAGGTCCTTTCATTTGATCACCAAACTAAAGACTGAAGAAGGGTAAAGCCCAGGTAAGGCCAGCTTCTCATGGTGTGATGAGTGAAACAGTTATAAATATGATAAGGGAAGAAAGATCTCATCCACTTAAAATGCATTGCAAGGACTTTCCTGGCAGTCCAGGGGTTAAGACTCCGTGCTTCCACTGCAGGGGACACAGTTCCATCCCTGGTCGGAGAACTAAGATCCCACATGCCGTGTGGCGTGACCAATAAATAATAAACAAATAAAATGCATGGCAAGAGTAAATCAACTATACTTTAATATAAATAAATAAAAATTTTATATCATACCATTAAAAAAAAACAGCAAGAATCAAGAATATTTTTGTCCACACTCTGAGAAGAAATGTGGCTTTAACATTTAAGGTCACTGAACACAGAACTTCAAAGTCAAAATGCACTAAAAATCAAATAAGGGTGACACACCACTTTGTGTCAAAGTAAGAAGCCAAAGGCCCCGAATTTATGGGGGAGCTATTTTAGTTGCTGCCGCCAGTCGCCCAGGGGACAAAGAATTTAATCTGCCCTTGCTCTGGTGGGCTAGGACTAGTATTTTTATATGTGAGACAGTGCTACTCAATATTACCAGTAATCACTGAAGTCATATATTTCTAGCTTTTAATATACTGGCTTACCCTGTTAAAATTGTTAGCTTCATAAAAAGATGAGTTTTTTAACTTCTAGAATTTTATAAAATTACCAACCTGGCCTAATAAAAATTTTAATGAAAGCAGAAATAGAAGGAAAATAATTACACATTAAAATGTAAGCTCCATGAGAGCAAAGATTTTTGCTGTGTTCACTGCTATGTCGCAGGGCTTAAAATAGTGCCTGGCACCTATATAAGTGTTCAATCAATATTTACTGAATGGGACTACCCCGGTGGTCCAGTGGTTAAGAATCCACCTTCCAATGCAGGGGATGCGTGTTCGATCCCTGGTCAGAGAACTAAGATCCCACGTGCCCCGGGCTTCAACTACTGAGCCTGCATGCTCTGGAGCCCATGTGCCACAACTACTGAGCCCGCACGCTTCAACGAAAGACCCCGCAAGCCGAAACGAAGATCCCGCCTGCCGCAACTAAGACCTGATGCAGCCAAATAAATATTAAAAACAAATATTTACTGAATGAAAGGGGGGAAAAAGGGAAAACTAGCCCTATGCTTAAAAAAAAAGTACAGAACTCGCCAAAAGGCATTTTCCTTTGCTAATGACCCCTAAAACATATAAATGTTAAAAATATAAATGTACAAATAGAAGATACTAATTTCTGATTATTTATGGATATAATCAGTCAATTACCTGACATTAGCTGTGATATATTCCCAATGCATTTTAGACATTTAAGACAAGGACTGTGATCGCAAATACAATTACTTCCCTATAACAAGATCCAATTTACTAGCAGAGTATGAAACTTGTGCTTTAACTTTTTTCCCACTGCACAGTTTCTTCAGGTGATTTCAAAGGATCTTTTAATGCGTATGTTGCTGAATGGGTTTCTGTTTGAACGCTATAAGCTAGAGTTGTCAAAACTCTTCTGAAAAGATTCTTAAACTAGTGGTTTTCAAATCTTCTGTGACTGTGGGTCTGGACAAGGACGTTCACAAAGTTTTCCAAAAAAGTGCAAAAACAAAACAAACAAACAAACAAAAATCCCTAAATATAGCAAACTACACAATTCAGGATACCTCCAAATTCGATGCACATCTTTGCGGAATGACTTCTGCATTTTTAGCTTTCAAACAAATCTATGCTCCCAACTCTATTCTCCAAAAAGCATCAATCACATGAATTAGGACTAAACTGACAGACGTATACATCAGCATAAAAAAATCCTCCGTACAACAATTAACATAAACTGGATTTTCTGAATTTATACTTGAAATTTCCAGATGCGTCTTCTGACAGATACTTAAAATGACCTAAGAAAATAAATTGGGGACCTCCCTGGTGGGGCAGTGGTTAAGAATCCACCTGCCTAATGCAGGAGACACAGGTTCAAGCCCTGGTCTGGGAATATCCCATATGTTGCGGAGCAACTAAGCCTGTGCTCCATGACTACTGGGCCCGCGTGCCTAGAACCCATGCTCTGCAACAAGAGAAGCCACCGTAATGAGAAGCCCGCGCACCACAACGGAGAGTAGCCCCCGCTCGCTGCAACTAGAGAAAGCCTGCGTGCAGCAATGAAGACCCAATGCAGCCAAAAATAAATTATTTTTAAAAAATTAAAAAGAAAAGTTAGAAAAAAAGAAACTGAAGGTTACATAGTTAACAGAAAAATTAAAACTATATCTTTATTTAGAATTTTCTATTTTTTTCCCAAAGGATGCACAACCCTCTGAACTACTAGAAATCCCCAAGGGTATAAGCTCTCCACTAATCTGTGGAGTACAAACAAATTTTTAAGTCTGTAACAGGACTTAAAATCATCTACTTCACCCAAACACATATTCACTTAAATTACCCCAATACATATTGATTTAAATTACCCATTTTTTTCTTTAAAGTGCAGTTCAGGTTTTCTTAGCAAAACACAATCTAGTTCAAAATGTAAGCCATTCACAGCTCTCTTCTAAGAATCCTCATCAGCTCAGAAAACAGAGTGCCCATCAAGCAGGAAGTGATTAAATCCTCATCTACAAATGGCAGGGAATCACACATTTCAGTTTCATCAGAGGCTTACTAAGGCAGAGCTAGTTTGCATCCCAAATTATCTTTACTTATTGTCTTTATTCCACCAAAGAAGAGCCCAAAATGCTCTTCAAGTTATGGGTTCCTACTGACAAAGCATTCTGAGGGAGCAGCCTACATAAGCATTCCCCCACTACACAAGCAGTTGGGTTTCAAATAATTATAAATGTAATTACACTCCTTAGCAAAAGGGAATGGATTTGAGATTTTTTTTTTTTTTTTTTTTTTTTGCACAAGACACTGCTACCACGTAAATCACTCTGCCTCTGTATGTTCCATAACAAATCCCTGCTATGGGCATGATGAAACCTGACTGAAAATTTACATGAGAGTGAACATGCCCAATCATTCAAACTAAGACCAATATTCCAGAAGGTACTAGAATATGGAGGGCAGAGCAAAAAATAAGATAAATTTTTAATGAATGCTGATGTCCAAAAGGCTGCTTCTAATTTTGTGTTAGAGAAACAGGAATCCTTTAAAATCTCTTGTATTTCACAGGGAACTTAACTTGTTCCTTACAGGGGCCAGTAAGGATGTGCTTCTGTCCTGCAACATGATGTGAGTAAAAGAGAAAAAAAAAAAAATTATCCTAGAGAAGCGTAAGGTTTCTGAGCATTTTCAAAATCGAATTAAAACCACCTCTACTAAATCAAGCTACTCCGAACACAGAGGTGGCTAGGAAGTCTCTCGAGAAACCTGTCGGCCAAAGTATGATTTAGGGGGAAAGTTCGGAGATAACGGTCAACAAAGTAATCAATTCAACCGGCATCAAAGTTCACCAGGAGACAATGCCGGGGGCGGGGGTGGGGCGGTGGTTCTACTTGAAGAGCACCCAACAAGTGCCTGAAAAGTACAGCTGGAAATTTATCTCAAGTAGGTTATAACTACCTCATTTGGGCCACACTCCTGTGGACACCAGAAAACAAAGGCAATCTGCATTAAATAATATTTCGGCAAACCTCATTCCAGCTCAGCACGTAGCACGCCCCTCTGCGCCCTTGACATCCTCCCGAGGGACGAGGGAACGCGGGGATGCGGCGCCGGCCAGCGAAGCGCTGTCCCGCAGGGCCCGCTAGGACCGCGGCCGCCCCACCCGGCGAGGGAGGAGTAGCAGCGCGCGCGGCCTGCGCCGGGACACAGCGGGCGCAGCCAGCCAGCCGCCGGACGCCTCGCCTCCTCCTGGACCTGCAGCCCCGGTTCGCGGACCGAGGGCGCGCAGGGCCCTGGCCGCGCGGCCGGCACCGCCCCGGCCTGGCCCCATTCCCGGGCGTGCGGACCTCCGAGGGCCGTGGCCGCCCAGACCACGGGCCCGGGGCGAAAAGAGGCTACGCCGCCACCTCGCCCTTCTATCCACGGGCCCGGGGCGAAAAGAGGCTACGCCTTCACCTCGCCCTTCTTTCCCCGGCCCCGGCTACTCACATGCCAAATGGCGAAGAAGATGAGTGCGGCGGTGAGCAGCAGCGCCAGCATGTAGCAGAAGGCCGCGAACGTGAACGCCATGGCCGGGGAGGAGGAGCAGGGAGCAGCGCCGGTGCCAGCGGAGAAAGGCGGCGCAGGGCCCTCTGGGTAAAACCATTCACTTCCCGCGACCACAACCCACACCGCCGCCGCTGCCGCCGCTGCCGCCGCGGGGGCGCCAGCCCTCCCAGCACGCCTGCGCACCAGCCCCGGTGCAAGGCGCCCTCCGGTGGCCGGAGTCCGCCATGCACTTGTATTGTCTGCATAGAGGATTAATTTATCTTGCCTACTTCGCTCGTTTATTCTTTGAACAAATATTCATTGACTGAGTGCCAGTATGTTCCAGGTTTTTGTGCTCCTCCTTTGAGATACAAAGGTGAGTAAAATAGTACTAGCACGGAAAGAAGTTAGTATAGTGCTGGAAATGAATACGTAAATAAATCATTACAGTATTATTACCCTGTTAACGGAAGTCTGCAGCATGACAGGTCAGAGCAGGGCGCCGAGCCCACACTGGGGCGTTCAGGGAAGGATTCCTGGAATAGATGTTTTGTTTTTGTTTTTTTGCGATACGCGGGCCTCTCACTGCTGTGGCTTCTCCCGTTGCGGAGCACAGGCTCCGGACGCACAGGCTCAACGGCCATGGCTCAGGGGCCCAGCCGCTCCGCGGCATGTGGGATCTTCCCGGACCAGGGCACGAACCCGTGTCCCCTGCATCGGCAGGCAGACTCTCAACCACTGCGCCACCAGGGAAGCCCTGGAATATGTTTTTTAAACTGAGGCTTACATGAGTAGAAGTTGTCCAAGCAAAGAGACGGTAGGATCAGCCGTCCAGTCAGAGGGTTCAATGTGAGCAAAGGCACAGAGATGAAAGAAAGAAAAAAATTTCGGTGTCTTAGGTGAAACCACCTAAACAGTTCTAAATTAGTGGACAAGACAGTGCTGAGAGTTAGGGGTAATCAAGGGTTTAGATCATAGAGGGCCTTATATGCCTGGCTAAGGAGCTCAGACTTCATATCCCATAAGCCCATGTTTTTCAACCTCTTTTGCCCACCACACACAATTAGACTTTTTCATTGCAACACAGGAGAACATCATACACACATGGAATTATAGAGACATGGACATCTGGATACAGAGACAAATAAATACATATATAACAAACAAAAATTTCACAAAACTAAATATCCACGAGTACTTGCCCTTCTATTCTTTTTTGCTGTCTTGTTTCTGGAGAGTTTTTTTGTTTGTTTCTTTTCTTTTATTCTTAGGTTGTTTTTATTGTTTTTTTAACATCTTTATTGGAGTATAATTGCTTTACAATGGGGTGTTAGTTTCTGCTGTGTAACAAAGTGTATCAGCTATACATATACATATATCCCCATATCTCCTCCCTCTTGCATCTCCCTCCGACCCTCCCTATCCCACCCCTCTAGGTGGACACAAAGCACCAAGCTGATCTCCCTGTGCTATGCTGCTGCTTCCCACTAGCTATCTGTTTTACATTTGGTAGTGTATATATGTGCATGCCAATCTCTCACTTGGTCCCAGCTTACCCTTCCCCCTCCGGGTGTCCTAAAATCCATTCTCTACATCAGTGTCGTTATTCCTGTCCTGACTCTAGGTTCTTCAGAAACTTTTTTTTTTCCTTAGATTCCATATATATGTGTTAGCATACGGTATTTGTTTTTCTCTTTCTGACTTACTTCACTCTGTAAGACAGACTCTAGGTCCATCCACCTCACTACAAATAACTCAATTTCATTTCTTTTTATGGCTGAGTAGTTATATGTAGCTGTCCAGTTTTCCCAGCACCAGTTATTGAAGAGGTTGTCTTTTCTCCATTGTATATTTGCCTTCTTTATCAAAGATAAAGTGACCATATGTGCATGGGTTTATCTCTGGGCTTTCTATCCTGTTCCATTGATCTATATTTCTGTTTTTGGGTTAGTATCATACTGCCTTGATTACTGTAGTTTTGCAGTATTGTCTGAAGTCAGGGAGACTAATTCCTCCAGTCCATTTTCCTTTCTCAAGATTGCTTTGGCTATTCGGGGTCTTTTGTGTTTCCATAAAAATTGTGAAAATTTTTGTTCTAGTTCT
>NW_020185330.1:3083143-3155238 GCF_003031525.2 Neophocaena asiaeorientalis asiaeorientalis
CCTACTTTCTGGAGGGTTTTTATCATAAATGGGTGTTGAATTTTGTCAAAAGCTTTCTCTGCATCTACTGAGCTGATCATATGGTTTTTCTCCTTCAATTTGTTAATGTGGTGTATCACATTGATTGATTTGTGTATATTGAGTAATCCTTGCATTCCTGGGATAAACCTCACTTGATCATGGTGTATGATCCTTTTAATGTGCTGTTGGATTCTGTTTGCTAGTATTTTGTTGAGGATTTTTGCATCTATGTTCATCAGCGATACAGTGAAACTGGTAGTTTCCTTTCTTTGTGACATCTTTGTCTGGTTTTGGTATCAGGGTGATTGTGGCCTCGTAGAATGAGTTTGGGAGTGTTCCTTCCTCTGCTATATTTTGGAAGAGTTTGAGAAGGATAGGTGTTAGCTCTTCTCTAAATGTTTGATAGAATTTGCCTGTGAAGCCATATGGTCCTGGGCTTTTGTTTGTTGGAAGATTTTAATCACAGTTTCAATTTCAGTGCTTGTGATTGATCTCTTTTTATTTTCTATTTCATCCTGGTTCAGCCTCGGAAAGTTGTGCTTTTCTAAGAATTTGTCCATTTCTTCCAGATTGTCCATTTTATTGGCATAAACCTTCATCTTGGATCGATCCCTTGATCATTATGTAGTGTCCTTCTTTGTCTCTTGTAATAGTCTTTATTTTAAAGTCTATTTTGTCTGATATGAGAATTGCTACTCCAGCTTTCTTTTGATTTCCATTTGCCAGGAATCTCTTTTTCCATCCCCTCATTTTCAGTTTGTATGTGTCCCTAGGTCTGAAGTGGTCTCTTGTAGACAGCATATATATGGGTCTTGTTTCTGTATCCATTCAGCCAGTTTATGTCTTTTGGTTGGAGCATTTAATCCATTTACATTTAAGGTAGTTATCAATATGTATGATCCTATTACCATTTTCTTAATTGTTTTGAGTTTGTTATAGTAGGTTTTTTCCTTCTCTTGTGTTTCCTGCCTAGAGAAGTTCCTTTAGCAGTTGTTGTAAAGCTGGGTTGGTGGTGCTGAATTCTCTTAGCTTTCACTTGTCTCTAAAGGTTTTAATTCCTCCATGAAATCTGAATGAGATCCTTGCTGGGTACAGTAATCTTGGTTGTAGGTTTTTCCCTTTCATCACTTTAAATATGTCCTGCCACTCCCTCTGGCTTGCAGAGTTTCTGCTGAAAGATCAGGTGTTAACCTTATGGTGATTCCCTTGTATGTTATTTGTTGCTTTTCCCTGCTGTCTTGTTTTTAATATTGGTTGTCACCCACAAAATTGGCTCACCACCTGCTAAATGATCGCTGCTGATGGAAATGGATATCACTGAAGGCTTTTAAGCAAGAGAGGGACATGTTTAGCTTTGTGCTAAAGATCGCTCACACCAGCAAACTGTATAGAGAATGGTTTAGAAGCAGTCTATCCAGTGCTGTCAGACAGAACTTTCTGCAATGGTGGAAATTTTCTTTATCAGCACTGTTCAATGTAGTAGCCAATAGCCACTTGTGCCTATTGAGCACTTGCAATGTGGCTAGTATGACTGAGAAATTGAACTTTAAATTCTACTTATTTTAATTAATTAAAATTTAAAGAGCCAGGGCTTCCCTGGTGGCGCAGTGATTAAGAATCTGCCTGCTAATGCAGGGGACACGGGTTCGAGCCCTGGCCCGGGAAGATCCCACAAGCCGCGGAGCAACTAAGCCCGTGCGCCACAACTACTGATCCTGTGCTCTAAGGTCCGCATGCCACAACTACTGAGCCCACTTGCCACAACTACTGAAGCCCGCGTGCCTAGAGCCCGTGCTCCGCAACAAGAGAAGCCACTGCAATGAGAAGCCCATGCACCGCAACAAAGAGTAGACCCGCTCACCACAACCAGAGAAAGCCCGCACACAGCACAAAGACCCAATGCAGCCAAAAATTAAAATAAATAAAATAAATAAATTTATTTAAAAAAAATTTAAAGAGCCACATGTGGCTAGTGGCTACCATATTGGATAGCCATGAGGATTATGTCACCTTTGTGCAAATTACAAAGGTACTCTCTCCAGATAAACAGAGCTCCTGTACCCATGCACAAGAATGCAGGCGATACTTCAGCCCCACTAACCTCCTTGGCCAGCCACCTTTTGCAGTATACAAACTGCTCAACTGGATGCGATGACCCCCATTAGAGAAGCATGAGACTGGAAGCAAGGAGCCCATAGCAATGATCCAGGCAAAAGTTGCTGTGGCTCTGACTAAAGCTGTGGAAGCTGGGAGAAAAAGGAGTGAATATATTTGATAATATTTAGGAGATAAGCTCAGTGGGACTTGGTTGACTGTATGCAGTGGTGACAGAAAGGAAGGCATCAAAGAAGACATATACAGTACTACAGGCCACAGAAGCATGGCAAAATACAGCATTGGGCAATATTTGTCCAGGGGAACTCATGATCTAATGAGGGCAGAGGCAGTTTCCTGATGTCGGGGGAAACAAGAGTTTACGTGGAATTGTCCAAGCCAGACCATGAGATCCAGCCACCTTCTTATGAATGAATCCCATCTATACTTTGGAAAATAATGTTTCATCACCATATACCTCGAGGTCCTACCTTTTGGCAACAAGCTCCTCTCCAGCTTCATTTGTGTAAAAAATTAATAAACAGAAACCTGAATTAAATAGGGTTGGGAGACCAGCAAGGGAGCTCTCATGCCCTGTGATAACAGTAGAGCCCAAAAGGAAGATGAAAGACTCCTCCTCTTTCCTGGCAAGGACTCAAACAATTAAAAGCCGTGGGCTCTGGGGCTTACCTGGTGGCGCAGTGGTTGAGAGTCTGCCTGCTGATGCAGGGGACGTGGGTTCATGCCCCGGTCCGGGAAGATCCCACATGGCGCAGAGCGGCTGGGCCCGTGAGCCATGGCCACTGAGCCTGCGCGTCCGGAGCCTGTGCTCCGCAACGGGAGAGGCCACAACAGTGAGAGGCCCGCGTACCGCAAAAAAAATAAATAAATTAAAAAAAAAAAAAAAAAAAGCCATGGGTTCTTTGTTTGCCATAGTCCTCCCAACTTCCTTTTCCCCTCTATAAAAGTGTTCTTCTTCCTCCCTTGCCATTTTGGGGACATGCGTGTGGATGCAGATCCCGAATCGCAGTTCTCTACTGATCTGGAATAAACCCATCTTTGCTGGAGAAACATCTGGCAATCTATTTCAGGTCAATACTTGGAATGTATCTTCCCCTTGCCTGGTAACTATGCCCAGCACCTTATCACACAAAGGGGAACTGCCTCCCGAGGACCCACCCTCAGCTCTAGAAGGGACGACTCACCTGAGAAAGTAGAAAAAATGGGCGAGAGAAATTTTGAACTTCATTCGAGGGTAGCATTTTAGGTGTCTCGACAAGGTTTACTCTACGTCAGATAGAATGCTGACTGATTCGCTCAGAGGCTGGGGCAGTGTGAAGCCCCCTTTACATTTTACCGGAGCACACAGGTAAATTTTAGACCTGTGTAGTCTAATACAGGAGCCGTTAGTCACGTGTGGCTGTTTAAATTGATTACAATTAAATACAATTAAAAATTTGGTTCCTCAGCTCCACTAGCCATATTTCAAGTGCTCAGTAGCCTCATGTGGCTTCTGGCTACCCTATTGGACAACGTAGTTAAAGACTATTTCCATCATCGCGGAAAGTTCTGTTGGACAGCACTGCTTCAGACAATATTACACAACTGTAATCAGTTACAAAATACACCTATTTTAATGAGGGCAAATGGCTAATTAGATGAACCAACCATAGACAAGGCAGTCGTCGAGGAAAAGAATGGGTTTACTTGACATTTTGGAGGACCATTATGAGCAGAAAGGGCAAACAATTCTCAGTAAATTTAAGAAGTTGCATTAACCCTTTTTAGCCCATGGGAGTAATCTTGTAGTCGATGGTGAATTAAGTTCCTGCTTCTAGTTACATGTATGGATGGGGCTGGATGAAAGAATATTAATATTAATATTAATCTTATGCTCGCTCACTCACTCCCTTTCCCCCCCCTTCTCTTCTTCCCCCACTCAAATTTCCTTTGTTCAAGTTGTCTTTCCATCAGCTTGCCTCTACTCCCATGCCCTCAGCCCAGACAGGCGGAGGTCAGCCACCAGAGAGCTGGAAAACAAAGCCCACAAATACAAAGCATGTAGTCTAAGAATTGGATCCAAAAAGTTCAGATACACACCTGAGAGAACTTTCCAGCCCCTTAGACTAGATGAAGAAAGCCAGTGCTGAGGAAGACGGAAGAGGAGGTGCTGAGCAGTCAGGAGAACGTGAGCTCAAGCAGGCTGCAAGATTCCCTGGGAACCAGCACCGCCTTGCCAAACTCCAGCGAGCGCCTGGCAGCTGAGCTCAATTTTCCTTTCCGTTGGTGTCTGTTGAGAACTGCCATTCGACAGCAGGTCGTCTTCACACATCCATCTTCCAACTGGGAGTGATGCTCACCACTCCGCTCAGCACCACATTCAGTCCCTGCCGAGGAGACGTTCCTCTTTCTTTAGCCCAGGAGGCTGGTAAACCACGCACCCTCTCTGTGGAGAGGGAATGAATAGGCTCCTCAAAGACACCATGGAAGGGCTTCCGTGGTGGCACAGTAGTTGAGAGTCCGCCTGCCGATGCAGAGGACACGGGCTCGTGCCCCGGTCCGGGAGGAGCCCACGTGCCGCGGAGCGGCTGCGCCCGTGAGCCATGGCTGCTGAGCCTGCGTGTCCGGAGCCTGTGCTCCGTAACGGGAGACGCCACAACAGTGAGAGGCCCGCGTACCGCAAAAAAAAAAAAAAAAGACACCGTAGTAACATAAAGGGAGAGTCCCAACACTACTGTGAATTTGTCCTCAACCAACTCAAGGTCTCCCACAGGCATGGAGCAAGAGGAGAACATGTCATCCAGATGACATACACCATAAGGAACCTATGATGTTTTGGGAGGACCTGGGACCTTACGTTGAGTAATGAGCACAGAAAATGGTAGGCCAGCGGTTCCCAATGTTCCAGAAGAGGTTTGCATATTCGGGGGGAAATCAATTTCACCAGGTGATTGTGGGTGGCACCTGGATCTGGACATGTGTCTGAGATGTAAGCCTTGGAAAGAATAGCCATGGGGCTGAGAAGAATGGGAGGTATAGCAGAAAGTATTGGTTGCCACTCCCACTTCTTTCTTGTTGGCAGAGTTCAGAGTTTGTTCAAGGGTTCATGACCTTCATCCCATGTGCTTCAAGGAGGAGCCCTTCCCCAGCCCAAGGTTTTAGGGAAAGGCAGCTCCTGCCCTCCAGAGTGATGTCTGACTTCCAGCTGCTCTGTATGAGGCAGAGCTGATGGCTGTTCGTGTTATTTTCTGTTTACCACATACATTTTTAAATCATTGGGTTAAGGCTGCATACAATCTTTTTTTTTTTTTTTTTGACTGCTCCACATGTTAGTTCCCCGACCAGGGATTGAACCCACACCCCCTGCAGTGGAGGCCCGGAGTCTTAACCACTGGACCGCCAGGGAAGTCCCTATATACAAATAGACAGCATCAGGCTGTCCAGCAGGATGTGGTTTCTCACATCAGGTGGCTGTGTTATCCACCTTGCCCTTTGCCCTAGGAGTGCCTGTTATACAACCATTATGAGAGGAATCAATGTACAAAAATGACTCAACAATCTCACGTGTGCAAAATCTCTCTTTACTGGTATTCTTTTTCTAATGTGTGCCTTTTTTTTATAAAGCCACATGAAGGTAAAATTTTTAAATGGTGAAAAGCACAGATCTTAAGTGTATAAGGAGTTTCAGTACATGCACGCACGCATGTAACGACCACCCGCAAACAAGATAGAGAACTTGGCCATCACCTCACAAAGTTCCCTCATGGCCCACCCCCATAGGCAACAACCGTCCTGCTTCCTAGTAACATAGATTAGCTTCATCTGTTCTTGAACTTCATTAAATGGAATCCTGTGATATGTATTCTTTGTGTCTGGCTGTTTGGGCTCAGCACAATATTTGGGGGTTTTCTTTGAGACTCTTCCACAGGAGTTCCTTTTTTTTTGGCTGCATTGGGTCTTTGTTGCTGTGCGCTGGCTTTCTCTAGCTGTGGCGAGCGGGGGCTACTCTTTGTTGTGGTGCATGGGCTTCTCATTGCAGTGGCTTCTCTTGTTGCAGAGCACGTGCTCTAGATGCGTGGGCTTCAGAAGTTGTTGCACATGGGCTCAGTAGTTGTGGCGTGCAGGCTCAGTAGTTGTGGAACACGGGCGTCGTTGCTCCGTGGCATGTGGGATCTTCCCAGACCAGAAATCAAACCTGTGTCCCCTGCATTGGCAGGCAGATTCTTAACAACTGCACCACCAGGGAAGTCCCTCATTCATTTTTAAAATCAACTTTATTAAAGTATGATTTACATAAAATAAAATATCCCCATTTTAAGTGCACAGTCAATGAATTTAGACAAAATTATACACTCAGAAAACCACCCATAATCAGTGCATTCCACATTTACAACACCCCAAAAAAGTTCCACTGTGCCCCTTCCCAATGCCTAGCCCAAGGCCACCACTGATCTGTTTTCTGTCTACAGATTAGGTTTGTCTTACCTAGAGCACCTTATCATTAAAATTATACAGTATGTATTCTTTTTTTTTTAACATCTTTATTGGGGTATAATTGCTTTACAATGGTGTGTTAGTTTCTGCTTTATAACAAAGTGAATCAGTTATACATATACATATGTTCCCATATCTCTTCCCTCTTGCGTCTCCCTCCCTCCCACCCTCCCTATCCCACCCCTTCAGGCGGTCACAAAGCACCGAGCCGATATCCCTGTGCCATGCGGCTGCTTCCCACTAGCTATCTACCTTACGTTTGGTAGTGTATATATGTCCATGCCTCTCTCTCGCCCTGTCACAGCTCACCCTTCCCCCTCCCCATATCCTCAAGTCCGTCCTCCAGTACAGTATGTATTCTTATGTCTGGATTCTTTCAGCATGTTTCTGAGATTCATCCATGTTGTTGCTGTATTAGTAGTCCATTCCTTTTTTTATTGCTCTGTAATATTCCATCATGTGAATACATCACAATTTGTTTATCCATCCTCTTATTGAAGGACATCTGGGTTATTTCCATTCTGGAGCTATTACAGATAAATATGCTATATACATTCTTGTACAAGTCTTTTCTTGGGGCCATATATTTTCATTTCTCTTAGGTAAATATTAGTGAAATTGCTGGGTCATAGAGAAGGTGCTATGTTCTTTATTGTTTTTAAAACACTTAATTCTAACTCCAGTTCTGCTTCCACTGAATTCGTGAAAGTTTGTGTACCAGGTATTATTGGGGATCCCCCTTCCCAGTGTCACGCTAGAGTCTTGGAAATGTATGTGGTCACAGAGGCAGAACTGGCAGGTATTAGAATCATTGCCAAGTTTGGAAACTCTGGTCCACCCACAGGCACCCTAAGGTCACCCTTTCTGTTATGTCAGCACCTCCCCAGGGCCCACGGAACAGGGCACAGATCTCCACTCCTACGTTCTGTTGACTACTTTCTCCCTAGTGTCTCTCCATTTGTGGCCTTGCCATCTGTTGCCAAGTGTCCTTGTATGTCTCACATTCAAACTCCCTGAGAGATAGGGTCTGTGTGGTCCACTTGGGGATGTTGTCCTGGTTGAGCAGAGCAGTGCCTAGATGCTAGCTACCCACAGCTGTGCAAGACTCACAGGCTTCTCATCCCTTTCTACTTTAGGAGACTGATTAGCTATCCTCTCTTCTCTCTCTCCTGGACCCCCAAAACCTTCACACATCACCCTCCCCTTCTGGGACACCTGGCAGAGTCTCTTCAGTGCAATTAGGGCTCTCATAAAGGGCAAGGAGAGTGGTTGGCTTCAAATGGCTTTCTTCTTTCTGTCCTGTCTGCAAAAATCCCCGAGGCATGGAAGCCTAAACCGCCTAGCCACCTTCACAGTGTAGGGAGAGAAGGAAATACGAGAGAAAAACACCATATTTATTTCAAGATATTATTTAGCCACCCTTTAGGGCCAGGGAGCGCTTGATCTTCTTTAGGTGTGACTTCCTGAGGTTGTAATTGGAACACCCCCTGTGTTTCAGTCTCCTTATAGGACATACTGCTCTCAGATTTCCTTTACTGGATGTTCTGCCAATTGGATCTGTGAGTGGTTGTTCAGGCCCATTGGGGCTGCAAGGAACAGAGTCATGTCCAGGTGGCATGGGTTTAGGGAAGTTTATCCTAAGGATAGACTAAGAAGTAGAGGAGCCAGGTACTGCTGCCTGGGAGCTACTCTGCCCTCCCAGAACCACATCCCCAAGGGTATCACACAGACCCTGTGTCTCTGGGAGTTTGAATATGAGATATACAAGGACACTCAGCAACCGGGGGCAAGGCCACAAGTGGAGAGACACTAAAGAGAAAGCAGTCAACAGAACCCAGGAGTAAGCGGAATCCCAGGGTAAAAGCTGGAACCATAAACAGCACAGGAATGAGTTGATCAAAACCATGTCTAAGCAGAAGTAAAGAAGCTGGTTTCCCCACAGGAGCCTGCTTCTCTTCCTAAACAAGAATGGGAAGTTATTCAAACTGAATAAGTCAAAAGTTCAATGTGTTCACTGCTTGGCTGCTGTTGTATCTATTGTTCATGTCATCCTAAGCCAACCTCATTAGAACCTGAAACACCACAGAACCTGAAGTTGGGAGCCTAGTAACTCCACTGGCTCAGAAAACAGGAAAAGAAAAAGCAAACTCGCAGATATAACACAGCAAGTTGTGGTGCATGCGAGTGCTTTTTAGCTAGCATGGAGCACCATTCTCAGGGCTTCTACACGTGGTGATTAGGCTGGATAATGAGTGCATGCGTATCTGCTTTATCATTTGTTAACCTTTGAATTTTACGCTCTTTTGTGGTTAATCTTTAAACTGTACCCTCTTAAGATCCTTATATACATTTGTCATTAGAAACTTTTTTTTTTTTTTTTTGCTGCATTGGGTCTTAGTTGCAGCACCTGGGATCTTCATTGATGCATGCGGGATCATTCGTTGTGGCGCATGGGCTTCTCTCTAGTTGTGGTGTGCAGGTTTTCCCTCTCTTGTTGAGGCCTGGGAGCTCAGTAGTTGTGGCACACGGGCTTAGTTGCCCCGCAGCATGTGGGATTTTAGTTCCCTGACCAGGGATCGACCCTGCGTCCCCTGCACCGGAGGGCGGAATCTTAACCACTGGACCACCAGGGAAGTCCCTTTTTTTTTAAAGTAACAAGTATATAACTTTATTTATTTATTTTAAAATATGTCTTTTTTTTCATTTATTTTTGGCTGTGTTGGGTCTTCGTTGCTGCACGCGGGCTGCGCGCAGGCTTTCTCTAGTTGCGGCGAGCCGGGGCTGCTCTTTGTTGCAGTGTGCGGTCTTCTCATTACGGTGGCTTCTCTTATTGCGGAGCACGGGCTCTAGGCACGTGGGCTTTAGTAGTTGTGGCTCGCAGGCTCAGTAGTTGTGGCGCACGGGCTTAGTTGCTCTTAGGCATGTGGGATCTTACCGGACGATGGCTCGACCCTGTGTCCCCTGCGTTGGCAGGCGATTCTAATTTTTTCTTTTTTCTCTTTTTTTTTTTTTTTTTTTTTTTTTTTTTTTTTTTGCTGTACGCGGGCCTCTCACTGTTGTGGCCTTTCCCGTTGCGGAGCACAAGCTCCGGACGCGCAGGCTCAGCGGCTATGGCTCATGGGCCCAGCCACTCGGCCTCTCCCGTTGCGGAGCACAGGCTCCGGATGCACAGGCTCAGCGGCAATGGCTCACGGGCCTAGCCACTCCGCGGCATGTAGGATCTTCCCGGAGCGGGGCACGAACCAATGTCCCCTGCATCAGCAGGCGGACTCTCAACCACTGCGCCACCAGGGAAGCCCTTGGTAGGCGATTCTTAACCACTGCGCCACCAGGGAAGTCCCAGGTTTACAACTTTAAAAGAACTCATCTTCCTCCAGTTCTATTGGACCAGCTCCATTTGCTTCTCAGAGAGAGCCCCAGGTGAGTAGAACAGAAATGAGATTCCACCTCTCACATCCGAGGCTATAAGGACTGTCCTTTGGAAGCTGGGCGCATCCTGGCCAGGCCAGGCTGGGGCAGGTGCCAGCCTGGACACGCACCACATTGCAGTGCACTGGGCTGTTTGCAGTGCTGTGGGCAGGGCTAAAGGAGACTAACAAGGGGGAGTGCAGTGCACTGCAGCCCGAAATAGCCAGGAGTCGCTACCACCCCCAGGCCAAAAAGGTTGTAATAGGAACTGAATCTGAATTCATAATGCGAGTGCCTATGAGGCAGGAAGGACTAAGATGACCCATGAGTAAAGGGAAGTCTAACTGGTTTTGAGCAAAAGCCAAAGTGGTGAGATTGAGAAAAGGCGAATAGAGTCCATGGTCAGGCAGTTCAACTGCAGCAACAGGCAGAGAGGTGCTTTGTTACCCTAATGGAAGAGGATCAACAAACTTCTGCATTTGACGTGAAAACCAGAAAATTCAGTCTTGCAGGTCAAGCTAGGTGCTTCCAGTTCCTGGGCCATATTCCAGTCTCAATGACACCTCTTCAACCATCCCTGGGTCAGGTACTTCTGACTGGGAGCAGTTGGGAGGAATCTCACGATTAATCCCATGACTAGAGATGGATTAAAATGAATACCCAGCAGCTTCAACAAGGAATATGTGCCACCAATATGGAAAAAAAAAATTGATACCACTTCACTGAGAAAAACAAAAGAGTTAACGGAAAGATTTTCCTTGATTGAAGTTTAAAAAGATGTCATTTTCTCCCAAATTAATTTATGTTACCACGATTGTACTCAAAATGAGATTTCGAACATTTTAAAATTCACCTTAAAGAATACTTGAAAATACCAAATAAATATTTGAAAACAAACAAAGATGAAAAGAAATTAGCTTTATGAGATTTGAAAACATTTTACAAAGCAGTAATAATTATAAGTATGATTGAGGCAGAAAAATCAACAAATATATCAATATCTTAGAATAATTATTCCAGAAAAAGACACAATTCCACATAATAATTGAATGCTTTTTAAAGAAGGCATCCCAAATTATTGGAAAAAATATTTTTCATGATGTTAAAACCTTTGTCGAGGTACATTAATCATTTAAATTCTCTCTTGATACCATATAATTAGGTAAATTCAAGGTTAGCATTTAAAATAAAGGAATGCATAGCATTGTCAGATCTCCGGGCGTGGGTGTACTTTTTAAACTAAAACCAGTCTGTTACATCTTACACACACACACACAAAAACCCACCCAATCAACAGAATCAATTACAAAATAAATAAAATTTTCAATATATAAAAATACACCAAAGTAAAGAAGAAAACTGAAATACTCTGTTTAAAAAAAAAGACAAAGGATGAATAAGTACACTGAAATCTCTCTAAAAATGAACTCTAAACCCCCAGTTGATAAATGGACAAAGGGTAGGGTCACACAGTTTACAGTTGTAGTTGATTAACAAACATATGAGAAAATAAACTCTCTCTAGTAATCAAAGAAAAAGCCAATTTAAAAATAAAGATTACCATTTTGGTAAATCAAATTAGGTAGTACTTTAAATAAATGAAAGTATTTGGTATGGGCAAGTCTCCCTTGTCCATAGCTTCTCAGTATAATAACCCTCTTGAAAATCATCCAAAACATGGAAAAGTCTTTTGCACAAAAATATCTCTAGCAATAGTATTGGAAACCACCAAAATACCCAATAATAAAAGAATTGTTATGTAAACCGTGACATATGCACTAAGAAAAATATTATAAAATTATCTAATTATGTTTATAAATAGTTCCTTTTTAAATGGAGAATGTATAATTACATTACTCATGAAATTGGATACATACCGTATACAATTATCTTTTTTAAATACATGGGAAATGATTGAAAGGAAACTAATATATATTAAAATGCTTTTTCCAGCTTTATTGAGATATTATTGACTTATATGTAAGTTTAAGGTGTACAACATGATGATTTGATACACATATATTGCAAAGTGATTATCACAGTAAGGTTAGTTAACACCTTTATCACCTCACATAATTACCATTTTTTTGGTGTGGTGATAACATTTAAGATTTACTCTCTTAACAGTACAACAATATATCAATACATTCAAGTACATAATACAGTACTGTTAATTACAGTCACCGTGCTGTACATTAGATCCCCAGAACTTAGTCATCTTATAGCTGGTAGCTGGTATCCTTTGATCAGCATCTCCCAGTTCCCTCCACCACCACCCCACCCCCAGCCCTTGGCAACTACCTTTCTACTCTCTATTTCTATGAATTCATCTGTTTTAGATTCCACACATAAGTGAGATCATACAGTATTTGTCTTTCTCTGTCTGACTTGCTTCACTTAGCATAATGCCCTCAAGGGCCATTCCTATTGTTGCAAAAGATAGAATTTCCTTCTTTTTTATGGCTGAATAATATTACTCTGTGTACGTGTTTGTGTGTGTGTGACATTTTCTTTACCCTTTCATCCATCAATGGACACTTTGGTGGTTTCCATGTCTTGGCTATTATAAATAATGGTGCAATGAACAGGGGGATGTAGGTATCTCTTTAGGAAAGTAGTTTCATTCCCTTTGGATAAATACACAGAAGTAGGATTGCTGAATCTTACAGTAGTTCTACTCTTAATTTTTTGAGGAACCTCCATACTGTTTTCCATAGTAGCTATACCTATTTACATTTCCACCACCACTACACAAGGGTTCCCTTTTTTCCACTTCCTTGACAATGCTTGTTATCTCTGTCTTTTTGATGATAGCCATTCTAACAGGTACAAGGTCATATCTCATTGTGGTTTTGATCTACATTTCCCAGATGATTAGTAATGTTGAGCATCTTTTCTTGTACTTATTGGCCATTTGCGTGTCTTCTTGGGAGAAATGTCTTTCAAGTCCTTTGCCCAATTTTTAATAGAATTGTTTGAGGTTTTTTGCTACTGAGTTGTATGAGTTCCTTATATTGGTTATTAATATATATATTGGTTATTAATCCCTTCTCAGATAGATGGTTTGCAAATATTTTCTCCCATTCTGTAGGTTGCCATTTCATTTTGCTGATTGTTTCTTTTGCTGTGCAGAAGCTTTTAGCATGATGTAGTTCCTCTTGTTTATTTTTGCTTTTGTTGCTTCCACTTTTGGTGTCATATCCAAAAAATTGTTGCCAAGAGCCAATGTCAAGGAGCTTTTTCTCTATGTTTTCTTCTAGGAGTTTTATAGTTTCAGGTCTTACATTTAATCCATTTTGAGTTAATTTTGTGAGTGGTGTAAGATAGGGGTCCAATTTCATTCTTTTGCATGTGAATATCCAGTTTTCCCGACACAATTTATTGAAGAAACTATCCTGTCCTCACTGAGTATTTTTGGCTCCCTTGTCAAATATTAGTTGACTGTATATGCATGGATTTATTTCTGGGCTCTTGATTCTGTTCCATTGGTCTACGTGTCTGTTTTTACGCTGGTACGATACTATTTTGAATACTATGGCTTAGTGATAAAGTTTGAAATAAGGAATGTGATGCCACCAACTTTGTTCTTCTTTCTCAGGATTGCTTTGGCTATTTGGAGTCTTTTGTAGCTCTATATGAGTTTTAGGATTGTTTTTATTTCTATTTCTATGAAAAATACTGTTGGAATTTTGATAGAGATTGCATTAAATCCATAGATGTCTTTGGGTAGTATGGACATTTTAACAATATTAATTCTTCTGATCCATGAACATGGGATATGTTTCCATTTACTTGTGTCTTCTTCGATTTCTTTCGTCAATGTCTTAATAGTTTTCAGTGGACAGATCTTTTACCCCCTTGGTTAAATTTATTCCTAAGTATTCTATTGTTTTTGATGCTACTGTAAATGGGGTTGTTTTCTTTTTTTTAGATAGTTTGTTTTTAGTGAATTGAAATACAACTGAATTTTGTATCTTGGTTTTGTATCCTGCAATTTTACTGAATTCCTTCATTAGTTCTAACAGTTTTTTTGTAGAGTCTTTAGGGTTTTCTATGTTTAAGTTCATATCATCTGCAAACAGAGACAGTTTTACTTCTTCCTTTCCAATTTGGATGCATTTTATTTCTTTTTCTTGCCTAGTTGCTCTGGCTAGAACAACCAGTCTCAAACAGTTAGCTAGGCTCTTCCAAATAAGGCAATTGCTTAAGTATGTATAACCAGTCAAATAACCTCCTTGCTTTGCTTCAGCCTCTATTCTATAAAAGCCTTTCCCTTAGAAAGCTCCTAATCACTTCCAGTTTGGTGCTGCCTGATTTGAATCACTGTTTGCTCAAATAAACTCTTGTCAATTTTAACGTGCCTCTGTTTATCTTTTAATGGGAATATGGAATCCACTTCATATTCCTCACTGGGAACTGATCTGAAGTTTGTTCTAGACTTACAGGGTTCCAGGTTTACAGGTGGTCAAGGATATCACTTCCAGGCAGCCTGGGAACAATGGCAAACTTTGGAGATCTCAGAAAAAGAAAGGTACTTGCATGTTAAGAGATAATGCAGATGAAACTGGAGAAGAGCCACCAATCCTTGGTTCCTGGGCTTAGATGAGATGATAAGGGCAATTCAAGGGAGAAAGAAAGCATTAGAATAGCCTTGCCACCTTTTAGAAAATCTCCAGATAGAAGTTAACTCATTGGCATTTGTAGTCTTATAGCTCTAGTTTAGTTGATCATAGAGCAAGGACAACAACCTCCTATTAATCAACACCTCCTATTACATCTGTATAAGTAAAACATGCCACACAGAACGGAACATTCACAATTTAAAAGCTCATATCTAGGGACTTCCCTGGTGGCACAGTGGTTAAGAATTCGCCTGCCAATGCAGGGAACGTGGGTTTGATCCCTGGTCTGGGAAGATCCCACATGCCACGGAGCAACTAAGCCCGTGTGCCACAACTACTGAGCCCACATGCCACACCTACTGAAGCCCTCACACCTAAAACCCATGCTCCACAACAAGAGAAGCCACCACAATGAGAAGCCCGTGCATCGCAACGAAGAGTAGCCCCCGCACACCGCAACTAGAGAAAGCCTGCGCACCCAGAGAAGACCCAACGCACCCAAAAAATAAATAAATAAAATAAAATAAAAGCTCATATCTACAAACTACATGAAGAGCTAGTACTGAAATTAAGTCATGGTGAGATTTTGTTTGGAGATTCTTCTCTAGAATAGAAAACATGTTTAAAGAGAAAATATCAGTATGTATACAAATACAAATACTGCTGACAACTATGATTGTGTATGTATCATATAAATTAAGCCTGTACCTAATTTGTACCAAATAAATAATGGGAAATAATTTTCCTCAAATTGAAGAATATGAATCCCCAGATTCAAATGGTCCACCAGATATCTAGCACAATGAATGAAACCAGATCCATACCGAGTTTCATCACAGAGACATTTCACAACACCAGAAATAAGAAGATCCCAAAAGCTTCCTGAGAGGAGAAGAATGTAATTTATGAAAGAATTGGAGTCCAACGGGCATCAGACTTCTTGTTGCGGTACGCGGGCCTCTCACTGTTGTGGCCTCTCCCGTTGCGGAGCACAGGCTCTGGACGCGCAGGCTCAGCAGCCATGGTTCACGGGCCCAGCCGCTCTGCGGCATGTGGGATCTTCCCGGGCCGGGGCAGGAGCCCGTGTCCCCTGCATCGGCAGGCGGACTCTCAACCACTGCACCACCAGGGAAGCCCCATCAGACTTCTTAACAGCACATTGAAGGTAGAAGGTGGAGGAGCAATGACCTTAAAATTCTGAGGGAAATTGACTTCCATCTTAGAATTTAATACCCAGAAAAGAGATGCCACTCTAAATTCAAATAATTTGAGGGGATTTTGAAAAAGGGCTATTACTAAAGAGTGGGAAGGGATGCTGGAGTCCTCAAAGCTTTGCTGTTCCCATCACCAGGCCCAAGGATGAAGAGGAGGTGGTGGTTACCAGGATTCAGAAAAAGCAGATCATGTAGAGAGAACTACCTTGAGTGCAGGAATGACTTTCAGTGGAGGGCCACAGCCTGTGGAGGAAGCCCTAATGGAGTGATGGAGGGAATAAATACCCTATCCTCACCCCCCATCCTTCTTAGAGATTGGCTGAAATCAAAAAGAAACCAGAAGGCAAAGGAGCCAGTTGATATAGTTTCTAACATCAGCCTCCTTGAGGGCACAGACCAGGGTGGAGAAGGGCAGAGAGTGGGTCTGGAGAAGCAAACCAAAACTATCTGGCACACCAGCCAAACCACAAATTAACTGTGAGTATGGAGGAAAAACATTTTCAGAAACACAAAAGCTCTCTTCCCTTGTGCCATGAGCCTCAACGTAATGAGTTAACAAGACAGGGAATACATGGGATCCAACCGAGGGGCTCCAACGAAGAAGCAAGAGGGGGAAACTTCAGGATGACATCTGGCCTCATACCTATAGAGCATCCAGTGTGTGTGCAGATTTAGAGGGAAGGTGGGAGGCAGGGAAGTAGGGCTCCAAGGAGAAGAAGGGAACTGACAGCTTTTCCTGTATGCTGAAGTATTGGGAAGAATTGCTCTGGGCATTTTATTAATCTCTTGGGGTATTTGGGCAAAAAATAGCAATGAATACATTAAAAACTAAGAAAATGGAGGCAAATGATACTTATTAATCCAGTAAAACAAAATTTGTAGAAAGAGTAATCATGAAGAAACCCCCAAAAGACATCTAAAATCCAAAAGATGACCCCTAGGAAAGAATCATTGTTTGAATACTTGTCCCACTCTTGGAACCACAGCCAGTTGGTGTTAAATAAAGAAGCAATGACATCCAGAAGTAAGCAACCTACTCACCAGCAGCACGAGATGGATGCTCAAAGAAAGAAAGCCCTCCAGAACAGAGGCAGCTTGCCCTGGGCAGGTGCATTAGCTAACACCTTTCCTGTCTCCTTCTTCCCCATCGCTACGCCAGGGGGATAAGTGAGAAAGGCAGTGCAAGGGGACTGAGGACGGGTGCTCCCCACCACTGCCAGCCACAAGTTTAGCCTGTGCGGATGGGGAGAAAAGGTCTGAATCAAATCTGAGACGGAATTTTTAAAAGGAACAGAACTGAATCTTAGTAACAGAAAAGGCACTTTTAACAACTAA
This sequence comes from Neophocaena asiaeorientalis asiaeorientalis, assembly GCF_003031525.2. Lineage (NCBI taxonomy): Eukaryota > Metazoa > Chordata > Mammalia > Artiodactyla > Phocoenidae > Neophocaena > Neophocaena asiaeorientalis. The sequence goes on from NW_020185330.1 coordinate 3,100,332, forward strand.
GCGACTGACATGTTATGGAAATATATCATTAAGGAAGCTTTCTAACCAGAGGGAAAAAGAGAGGCTTGACAAGGAACAGAGGTAACAGTTTTTTAAAAAACAACCCAAAATTTGTTATAATATTCCGTTTGAGAATCCTTCATCAGACCAGTTACATAAATTAGAAAAATATCAGATGGTGGTTAAGTGCTATGCAGAGAATGAGAACAGATGGGACGTGAGTATCAATGTGTTGCCACCTTAGGAAGGATGATAGGAAAGCCTCTGAGCGGCACCACTTAAGCTCAGTTCAGAATACAGGAGCCAGCCACAGGAATATTGCAGGGGAAGGGATGAGGGGTGTGCGGAGGGGAGAGCGGGCAATCTTCCCAGGAAGAAGCTACAGCTAGTGAGAAAGACTGAGCTTGCTGTTGGAGGAACAAAAATAAGGCAGCTTGGCTCAGGTGTAGTGGGCTAGAATAGGACAAAATGAGATCAGAGAGGTACGCAGGGCTAGATCTGAGAGCTGACCCTGATGGCAGAACGAGAGAGTTGTACAGTCCCTGACGGCAGCAAGGCAAAGACACGTGTTTCTTGCAGGCCCTGCTCAAAATGCCAGACTGGAGAAACAAAGGGAGGGTACCAGAGTTGACTGCTAGAAGCCAAGAGCTGGGAGGGACGGTTGTAAAGTCACCAGCCATAGGGGGCATAACCCGAGTCAAGGGTCTTGCAGCCAAAGCCCCCACTGGGGGAATTGGCAAGAAACCCACAAAATCATTCCATGGGGGAAAAAAGTTGGTATTTGACACTGACCACGCCAGAGGGCACCAACTCCAGGTTACATCTGTACCAGGTTAATAAGTCTTTTCCTTCTCCCTTGTGTTGCCCATTTCCTCCAGTCTTCAAGGGCCCAAAGACACCTAGTGAATGGAGGAGCGAAGCAGGGCAATAATGCGGGACAGCCCACACCCCACATCACACGGTGGGTTTCCCAGCCTGGAACAAGCTTGAAGGAGGCGGAGTAGAGGAAAAGGAGATGGGAGGGAGGGAGGGAGCTTTAAAGAAAGTAAGATGTTGAAGTTCTGACATTAGGCTAGACTGGAATTTGTATTACCTGAAAAACTGAGCATAATTCCATAATTCTTAAGAGCGACCAGAAAAGCTATGGAGCCAGAGAATTCCTCCAGAGACAAGAAAAGAGATAACCAAAAATGTCACTGGATTCCTCTGAGTGGTAGACCTTTTCTACCTTTTGCTTAGGGTTAGGCACTTAGTTGGCATTTATGGAGCCATACTGCCATCAAGCAGATTGTTTCAGTCAAAGCCAGTTACCAGGTCTCAAGGGATGGAGACAGCCACAGGGCTGGAGGGAACTGGCCCCATGGGGACTGCAGGGGGTCGGGGGGGTTGGTTGTTCTGTCCTGAGGGTGCACCTGGGCAATGGGCTCCTGGCCGTAAAGTTTGTGTGTGTGTGTGTTTTAAGAAGATGCTATATTTAGTCCAACAAACAGCAGACTTCATGGTTTAAATGGCATTTGAGATGCTTTTTGAAGATCACTGATTTTGGCAGGCAGCAGCAGCACGGGGAAGAGGTGTTTCTGTTGGTTGGGGACAGGGCCAGGGCATGTTTGTATAAAAGGTGGGCTGGAGATGGTGTAAATGTAGGGAATAGGGGCAGATGAAACCAGAGGTAGCACTGGGGTTAGGTTACTTTATGCAAGTGAACAAACATGTCCGTATTGACTTAAGTAATGAAGGGTTTCTAGTAAGGATAGACACACAGAGGAACCCAGAAAAAGCTGACCAACCAACCAGGCCTCAGAACGAGGGGGACTCTGAAGAGTGGCCCTGGATCAAAGGAGGCCCTAGGAACCTAGAAGCCAGGAGGGTGGCCCTTCAATTCAGGGCTCCATCTTTAACATGATTCAGCTGCTCACTGCACACCTGCTTCATTCTATACCTCCCCAGCTGGCATCTTCTTTCCCTCTGCTCTGTATGTTGCACTTGGCCTCTTCTCCATCTAACAGCATTCTTCCAAGTTCAGCTCCCACTGCTAATGGCCTCATTCAAGAGAATGAGATCATCATCCCAATATCAGGAATTGAACTATAATTGAATTGTACCTCTTTATAAAGTAACAAGACTGACACCGGGAAAGCAATTGGCCCAGCTCAGTGTTTGGTACCAGTTAGGCAACATCTTAGAGGCTGGTGGCCCTTGGGAGAGATCCTGTGTGTACTGACGATGGGGAGGGAGCTGCAGACAGGAGTACAGCCATGAGGGACAAACCATGGCTGCCCAAAGGCTTGCCCCTTCAGCAAGGAGCAGTGGCAGGGGTATTTCTACCTAACAAAGGTCTGTGGTGTATTGGGATCCGCCATCCATTACAGGTAAGGAATAGGTCACAATACGGCAGGACTTAATTCCAGGGTAACAGAATCTATACTTAATTGTGTAGGTAACAGTGTCTAGAATCCCCTGCCCCCCCCCCGACGTCCCCATCCCCCCTCCTACCCCCACTCGCTCACACACACACACACACACACACACACACACACAGCGCCTTCCCCCTGCTTTGTCAGGGCAGCACAAGGTGGCTTTTGGATGCAACCTAGACATTCCGCTTTTTCTTTCCTGTAATTGGAAGAGAGGGTTACTTCAGCAGGGAGCTTTTCATGTAGCCTAGGCGCAGATCTCAAGCAAAGGATGAGAGAACTCCCTGATGCTCAGCGATAAGATCTTTCCTCTAACTGGCTTCCCAACATAGCTAAAAATATACCGCACAAGGAGAGAGTATCCACTCAGGGTGCGCCCTCATGCAAATGAGAGTGGGCCCTCACTGTGAGGGTAAGTGATTAGAAATGCTTCTTGTTGCTGAAAACTGAAAAGGACAAAAAGACAATGAAGGTGAAAAAATTTAGGAGCTGGCCGTCTGAGTAGCTAAGTGGCTAAATTTGAGAAATAAGGAAGATGTTTCCTCTGGCCAATTCTCCTTGTGAGATTCCTGAATATAGGAAGGCAAAAACAGCTCCTTTCACAACAGTAAACAAACTGTGACTGCTACATAGTCAATCACAAGAAGTATATGGTAAAGTCTAAATACTATGTTAAGTACTGTTGACTTGTATTCATTCAATAGATACCCACGACACATAAACCACGGACAACAGCCTGTGATGTAGGCAGAATGGGTATTTAACGGACGTTTAATAAATGGCGATAAACTATATTCAATAAAAGATCCTTCAATTTAATTTGATTTCTTACAAAATACACAGACCCTCTAACTTAGTCTTCCCTTTGAAAGCAAGTGTTCATCATTTGAAATAATGCCCTCTGCCCCTACAAACAAACCATTTTAGTATCAGACCAAGTTTTAGAAATTTTTATAATCTCGTTATATTTTCCCTCCCCCGTTCCTACTTTTGCCAACTGATCCACTTATTCTGCCTCTCGGTTTTTCCAGATAAAGTAAACAACTGAATCTGTGTGGTTCACACAGATGCCACAATTGAGCCAGGCAGGTAATAGTAAATAACAACAAAAGGGAAAGGAGGCAAGTAAACAATGAAAAGCTATAAGTCCTTTCATGTTAACATTTTATTTAAACCAGTACAAGCACCATGCTTAACAGAAGACTGTCCAAAATAAACATGCAATATGAACTCGCACAGACTGAAACCACAGCTTCAGAAGTTGTTCCAGCTGTTGATTTTGTTAAACGATGACAGGAAACTGTTAAAATTCACAAGACTAAACCATTAATGTTTCAAGCCTCCTGAATGAGATTACATTGGACCACCTAAATCAGTGGGAACTACCCTGGCATGTTAGTGATCTCAAACAGTATTCAAGTAATTACACGTGTATGAACTATACTCCAAAAAGCAAGAAAACACAGTTTCTATCACAACCTTAATGTAGTTGTTTTAAATATCATAGGGAGATGATCACTGATTTGAAATGTCAAATGGCATAATAAGAAACAAATTTCTCAAGAATATTCAACTTGGGAGCACTGATGTTCAGTGGCCTAAAAGAGTTACATTGTTCCAGAAATACAAAATAAGATTTGTCCAGAAATGTTTGAGACACTTCTTCACATAAGTTGTAAAGGCTCAAATTCTGTAGATTCCAGTATTACCAGTCTATTGAACAAACAGGGAAAGCAACTATACTAAGAATATTTGAATTGATAGATTACGAGTTACTCTCTACCTTCCACCAAATGTCAGCATTTAAACTCTTATGAAAATATCTTTTCATCACTAGTCCACATTATGGATTAATGACATTGCTCGTGTTTTAAGGTAGTCCAGACATATTTTTAAGAACCCCTTCCTTACTATCTATATGAGTGGGGAACAAAGACAGCCAAATTTAATTTGGCAATAAACTCCTTTAACTGGAAAAGTTTTAAAGTGTCAGGCCAGGATACAGTTTATGGCTACGTTCGACTCCTGAAAATAGGAGACAAAAAGGGAGAGAAAAGTGCTGACATTTTGCTACAAAGATCATTTAGTAATGACAATACAAAATTCAGCAACACCCTCTTAAACAAGAGTATGTTTAACTGCACTAGGCATTTAGTAAACTTTTTAGAAATAGACAATTTGAACATTTATTTTAGAAGTCAATTAAACAAAAACAGCCAGCCAAACAACTTTTTTCCTAACATAATTGCTTCAATACCAGAACAAAGTGAATACTATTCAAAACTCTTTGACATTTTGGAATTTCAGCATCGTCACCTGAGAACAGTTTTCTTCATATATCATTTATGTTGCCATAAAAACCATACTAAAAAACATGCTGTGATTACAAGTCAGTTCTATTTTGACAACATTAGATGCTATGCAGAACTTATACAAGGCCAACAATTTCAAAACTAATGGTGACTTAGAAGACCATGAAGGAGGTTCCCAGGAAAAAAGCTGCTGCCAAAAAGGAAAGATGAAGTTTGAAGGCTGAATGGGAATGGCTGTACCAGAAATGGAATGTAAAAACTGGAATTACAAAATCTGGAGTTACTATTAGGGAGAAGGCAGAAAAAGAGATTGAACAGGAAATATACTTTAAAAGAACAATGCAAAATTTGGTTAGATGAAAGGGAAATATATATAAAAAACAGAGAACACTCTAGGACAAGGAATCTATAACTCTCCCTATAGGACCAAGGAAGTGAAAAAAATGTTCTACTGATCCCCTAACCTCATCTGTTGTCTTGCAAAAATACATGTTATCGATAAGGAGTCAGACAAGCTCAAAAAAGCATGGTTTATCACAGCTCTTTGTCCCTGTTAGAGCACAGGGGAGCTAAGCGTTCTGTGTATGGAGGTCAATATTATCTGACATTATGGAGGACCTTCCAATTAAATTTAAAAAACAAAAAAAACACCTAAAACATGCAAGACAAAATAAGGAACCTCACTAAAAAATACATTCTTGCAGCCCTAGATTCTCTTATTGCTGCGAACCTGATGAAACAAAATCTCATTTCCTTCATTCAAAAACATTAGAAGAAGTGTCCAGTCACTTGGATTACATTTGCATTTCTGCATAATTATAAGCATTATTCTCCAATATCAAAATAGCTGTTTAAAGAATTCTTAAACATCCTGGGTTAAGTTCTCTCTCTCTGGAAATTGGAATAAAGAACCCTTCCCATTCATTAACCAAAACAAATACCCCCTCTAGCACTTCCTAATCTCCAACTAACTTCCTATTGCTTCCTGTTTTTTAGATTAGTGAAGCCAAACAGTGTTGGAATAGAAGCTTCAATATTGTGAAAATTCCAACTATCTTCACCTCTTTATTAAAGTTGGCACAGAAACCTTAAAAAAATGCAAAGCACATATGAATGGGAGATACGCCAACATTAAAAAAAAAGCGTTTGCTAGTTTTGAAATGATTAAGATATTAATAAAAGAATTCACTCACCAAATCTGGGTAGTCTTTAGAGTCTCAAGACCTTTTGTCAAATTAATGTCAAGATAATCTTAAACAGTTACTCATATGTTTTTAAAGTACACTATATATCAGAATCCTTGCTTTAATAATGCCAAGGATGCCATCATCTAACAAGACAGGTGTCCAGTTTAGAATATCTTCTGACATTTAGGATGTAAGATGAGATTTCTATTGATGTGTTAATGTTATTAACTATGGCCAAGGTTTTAAGATAACCATTTTTTTTCCTATGGCACAAAACTAATCACAAATATGCCCCGAATTATAACTCTCAACTGCCATATATTCACCAATGCAAGTAGATAGTTGGAATTTTTAAAATATCAAGTTGGTTTTATTACAAATTTCAGATACACATATTAGAAAATTGTTTTACTTGGACCCTTTACAAAAGTATTAATTTCACCAAATCTGGAATACTGGCAGAGTGTAAAGGTCTTAAACTAAATGTAAAGCTAACAAAGGCACAGTATTAACACATGTAAAATAATGAGCATTCACAGGACGACATTAAGAGGTGCTTTATAAATAAAGTGTTATTAACGTAGATTCAAAACTATCTAGAAATGACACAACCAGGAATGAGGCCCTTAATTAGTTACAATCCATCAATTTCTAAGACTAAAATGTATTTTCCATAAGAAGAGAACCTAATAGTCATAACTTTATTATAAAATCTAACTTCCAGACCTTAAGAACAAGCAACTGATGAAAAGTTTCTAGACTTGATTAAAAGGATACAGAAAATTAAGAAGGCAAGGAATTGATGAAAAATGCTTGTAATGCAGATTATACCATAGTAAGTTATTATTCATGGCTCAAAATTGGGTCACTCAAGTCTTTTATCCCAAATTGATTTCAAAGATTTGACAAGTGATAATACGCTATTTTCATATATAAACTGCTAATATCCAGTATTTGTCAAAAGGAGGCAACTGTTGTCTATCACAATCTAATACCCACTTTCCAATGGTGTCTGTAAATAGTAACAAATTCTGAACCATAAGTTGTAGAAATTAGTCACAAGAGTGCAAAAAGTCCCTGGAGAGAAGTAGTCCACCTAACAATTACAAATATAAGGAAACACTTTACAAAGTTTCATTACTATGATGATTTCCCCTTTGTTCAAACTTTGAACAAATGAAGAATTTTTCTTTACTGCAGGTAACAAACTGTAAATAACAGTGCATTTTTAGGCATAAATAAGTATTTATGTCTGGTTCCAGTATGGTCAGGTTAATACATAAATACTTTAGAAACACAGAAGTTCACATTAGTGGAAAAATCCAAGTTTCTCACGTAACCATTCTTCAGTTAGGTCTTCAGTATTTCTTATTTCAAATACCTTAAGAAAAAAAATCAAATATTTTGTATATTTGAGTATTAAATACCAAATTCTCCTTCCTTTCATGTTGGTCATGACTTAATCTGTGGAAATTAGATATACTTTTACGTCTCTTTAAGTGCTAGGGCCTCAGTTACCAAAGTTTAGCAATCAAGACAGCATAAAATCAAAACTCTTAAAAGCACAAATCTACAAATGTTCTAAAAGAGTAGTTCTGTAAATATTACCCACTAAAAGAGAGAGCCAAGTATACACACTTAAAATCAATCCAGTTAGGAACTGGAAGAGCAGGTGCTGATCCTTCACAGGTGGAGGGAATACAGCTGTTTTTATAAGGATACATTAGTGGTCCACAGCCACAAATCTCTAGCCAGAACCTGAACACACACAGGCACAGAAAGTATAACGGCTATAAAAAGACAGTTTGTGTAAGACAATGTAATAGAGCAGAAAGGATGGGATTTGAGGCCAGAGGAAAGTTTGAATCCTAGCTCTGAAATGTACTAATATACAACCCTAGGCAAGTCATTCATCCTCTGAACCTCAGTTTTCCCAGCTAAGAACAGGAGTTTCACCATCAACTTACAGAGCTGTGGTGAGGATTCAATCAGATTATTTGTAAAAGTAACTTGTAGATTGTAATGCCTTAATTCCAGCACTTTAGGGCAGGCCTAGGATTAGAGCAGACATGAGCCTGTTAACAGAGCTCCTTCCTAACCACCCAATCCCCTTAGAGCAACTCCAGCATATTCCCGTGGTACAAATGAGGATAAGTAGTGTCTATAAGTTGGTGGTATCAATGACAATCATGTGGGCTAAAGGGAAAAAGCAGAGGGCACTTAAAAACATCACCTGGGTTGATAATTAAGCACCCAAGGGGAAAACCCTGCTCTCCTTAAAATAAAAACTGAAAGGAAATATTATTTAATACCATTCCAGTGATGTAAAATTCTATTTCAAAACGTTAAATGTATATACTTTTTCAACTCAAACTAATGCATGGAAGTTAAATAAAGTTTGAAAGCAAGTACCACTCTTACCTTTAACCTTCAAAAATGCCATAAAACAATGGGAACATGTTAAATCTTGAAGTAGGTGTCTCATATGAAACAGAATGCTCTAACTTAATAAAGCTAATACGTATTCTTAAAATTTTAATTTTAGATTTGGAAACAATACAGTTAACTGCATAGCATGGAATTCCTGCACAGAATTTGGTTCATTTAGTCTATGGTAAAGGGCCCAGAGAAGCTTCAAATGCTGCATTTATCTACTAGAAATTACATTATGGAAGATGAAAAATTCTCAATAGATTGAGTAGTTTTCTAAAGCTGCCTATATTTTGAATATGAGTTCTTGTAATCAACTTATAATTTTCATTCCAAAAACACACTTTTGGTTAAAGACTTCTATCATTCTATTTCCAACTAATAAAAAGCTCTACTGCTTTACTGCTCTGTTCTAAATAACTTTCCCCTATATAAAGAAATACTTAACTCTTCAGATTACTTGGGTATTGCTCTATTTACAAAGGGAAAAAATTGTCTCAACAAGTTAGTCAAATATAAATGCCACCTTGGTGAGTTCAGCTGTTTGGACTAGCTTATTCTTACTCCCAGCATACATCATCTGTTGTTCAGGCTTACATCCTGGAAGAGACAGATCCGAGTAGAAATGAGACTTAAATTTTGAAAGAGTGATGAGTTTTCATTATTTACTTTATAAAAATGACACATTTAGGATTTCCTATGCTATCAAGTTTACAAACACTTCTGTCTAAATGTGTAAAGGCTGTATTTTGAGTCTTACACTGCATACTGCCTGCACAAAGAGAAACAGCTCTATTACTAAGGAACAAGGCTTTAGGTCAGCAAAAATAAATGAGGCTAGATCTCTAAAGATCTTGACTTTTAGAGCCTTGCAAATACTTTAAAACTTTTCAGCACTTAGTTTTGACAGTACATATCAAGATGAATTTCACAAAGGCCTAATACATATAGGTTTTGGGGATGCTGTTGGGTCAGTAATGTCAGGAGATTGACTCTGAAAAAGGTTACAGTCTGTTTACGTATTAATTAAAAAATAGACTGCAGTATATTTTAAGTGCTACATAAATGATACAAATAATAAAGTTCAGGGAGGAGTTCAGTGAGCAGAAACTTTATTGTGGGCTTGAATGGTGGTGGCAGTGGGAGTTCTGGTGATAATGGATACTTTAAATACCAATAAGCCAATTTAATATCCAATGTAAGCTACTCTGGGACTATTTTCAAGATTATAGGCATATCACTGGTAACTACTATTTTAAAGATAAACACCAAATATATATCATAATCATACACATAGTTCACATACTTATAAATAAAATTAAAATACAGAAGAAAATGTCCTTTTGGTATTTTAAAATGTCATTACATTTTCCTTAAAATCAATTCCTTGAAATATCTGTACAATTTGACCTAACTACACTTCTAGGAATCTATCCTAAGAAAAGCAAGTTCTAAGAGATGATGCTTTATAGTAACTTCTTTTTAGGGATGCATTCATGTGTGTATGTGCATGCGCACATACTGCAATTTAGGTTATTCAACACTTTTCCTCCTTAAAATGAGCATAAAATGTGTCTAGTATAAAAATGGTTTAATTTGATCAGAACCAAATATGCACTATTTAAAGAAATTCACTTACCAACAGGACTGGAGAAAATAAAGCACAGAGGGTATGAAACTCTTCCATCATCATGCTGATACTTATAACTATATACAATGAAGGTTTTTCTCAAGTTAAGGAAACTAAAATTACTGCTCTGTTTGAGACAAGTACTTATCAACAAAGTTCTGAAAGAAAACACGCACCGGGGGAGCTAGTGGGTGGCAAATTTCTATCCTGTCCATTTAGGCCACACCTTCATTATTCATTATCTTTCCACAAAATTATAAATGGGCCCCCCCAAAAGTTATAACATCTTATACTCTCTCACAAATAAATTTATTAAAAGTATAGATTTAATATGGATTTTTTCTCTTTCTCAATTTTTATTATAAACATGTAATAATAAAAGGAACTTTTAAAAAATAATATTAATTTTTTGGTTCTTTTCCAATACGAGCATACATTTTATTGAATAATTTGGTCATGATCATGGTGTAGAAGAAAATTTTGTAAAATATGTCTTTTAAAAGTTGAACAAATGAACTTCATAAATAAAATGGTGACCACTTTAAAAAAACAAATCTTTCTAAAGCACTAAGAAAAGGATATCGAGGTTGTCGTTCAGGTAGTTCATCTTTAAGTTCATCTGGTGAAATGCCCTGGAACCATAAAGAAAACAACTTTTAAACATTTTCTTACCCATAAATTCTTAAGAGATATACCAAGCACCTATTCTACTAACAGGTATAAATTCATAACCTTATACCACAACATAAAATTTTATTTTACTAAATTGTACATAAGCTGAGGTTATTAAAACCTCAGTGCAATGAAAGCCTACTCCAGCCCACTCAGTTTAGCTCTGTGTATTAACTAAACATGGGGCTGAGAGACACAGTAGTCTATGCTCATGTTCCAATTGTCAGAAAATACTGAGTGAGATAAGCCAACTCCTCAGATCAACAACAATATCTGATTTAGGGGAAAAAAGTTAATTTCTTTTCACTCTAAATTAGTTACTTAACTTGACAAACTAAATACTTAGGTTAAAGGGCTTTAGTTTTTAATTACTGGCCAACCAATTTAGAAGCAAGTTATAAAGCTGATTCAGTTTTGGGGCTTCCCTGGTGGCGCAGTGGTTGGGAGTCAACCTGCCAATGCAGGGGACATGGGTTCATGCCCCGGTCCGGGAAGATCCCACATGTCGCGGAGCGGCTGGGCCCATGAGCCATGGCCGCTGAGCCTGCGCGTCCGGAGCCTGTGCTCCACAACGGGAGAGGCCGCAGCAGTGAGAGGCCCGCGTACAGCCAAAAAAAAAAAAAAGTTGATTCAGTTTTTACCAGACATATAGCCCTAGCTTCTACTACTTATTACCCTGGATTTCATTAATGTTTTATGGGAGGTGATTATATTACCAAGACAATGCACTACACAATAATTAGCACATGCTTTCATGCATCATGATCATGTCTAAAGGTTTAGAACTCGCTTTAGAAGTAACTGTAACTAATATAGCATCTTTTGGGCAATAATAATTGCTTAATGATAAAACTATATTTAGCTGATCCAACAAACCTCAAGCTCTTCATCCAGCACCACCAGGCGTTTATCCTTATCAATTTTCACTAAAATAAAAATATAGTATGAGTAAACTGTGATTCTGATGTGACTTGATCTACCGAACCCGCAGAGTCCTAGCCCTTTTTTGGCATCCAAAATTAAAACAGGAAGAAACACAAGCATAAAACACAAGCTTGACTCTACAAGCAGTCAGCATTTAAAAGCTTTTACCCAGAATTCCCAGCACCTAATCTGCTAATTTAGAACTTTATGTCAACTCCTTACATTTACTGTGTATATGAAGCACTTCGTAACTCAAATGCACTTCCTAGATGATAAGAAAAGGTCATTGTGACTGAGACTGGTTTATTGCACATGGTTAGAATTGCAAGCAAAACGTGGACCAAGGGTCAGGACAGAACAACCGCCAGATTCCCAGCTTCTCCAGAGTCAGGATTTCATGGTGCAGTATGAGTATTCTGAGAAAGTGAATTACCAAATAGTAGTGATATCTCTATTAAAATACATGCAACAGAGCCCAAAGCCAAACTGAAATACGTTTAGATAATCTATGCCTGTATTCTTTTCCATTACTCTGAAAAGTTATCCAATTTTTTATTTTGCACTAATTTCATAGTAAATCCTGTGAGACACAATATGATCTCAAATAGCTTTACTCTTTGTGGCAAAATGGCACTGACACACATTGTCACTTTAAAGAACTGTATGCCTACATTGTAGTATTTGTTTGTAAAAGAACCATAATTCAACAAGCTGTCACCACCTCATTAATTCACATCTGCCAGATGCATCTCTGTTAACAGTATATAGTTTTACATTCTCACCCCCTCATCCTTCCTTTATCTTTCTAAATCACTACCCACATATTAAATATTACCTAAGAATATAAAAGAAATCTGCATAACATCACATACAGTTCACAGTGGAAGAGGCAATATACAAATCATTCTTTCTACTGTCAAAAGTCTGTGACACTTAAAAGTACTCTCCATGAAACTAGAGTTCAAGTCTACAATTGAATTAAGACCTCAAATCACTTTGAACATAATGCTGAACTGTACCACTTTAGGTGTAGGCAAAGGTGTCTGTCTGAGGATGAACGGCCAGGCTATTTTTAGTCCCCTGAGAAGTTAAAGGATGGAGTTGGATGGGTCACTACAAATGACCAAGTGACCAAGAAGATGATCATCTTCTCCAGAGCTGTGTAGGCAGCTGAGGGCGGAGGCAGGACACTCTGCCTCTGTTCTGTTACAGTAGCTGCTACTTTTTAAAGTGACCTAACAGATGGGGGCTGGTGGGGGGGGGATTAAAACTGGAAGAGGTAACTTTCTAAAGGTTCAGGTTATTCGATGTAGCTATAGGATAAAGCCAAACTCCAAACTAAGACCATGTAACGGAGACAATCGCTTTTAGCTTACTTATAATGGCAGCATTGTTCGTCTCTTTGCGAAAACGAAACTTTCTCAGCTTTTCCACTAAATCTTCAGCAACATCACAAACTACCAAAGACTCACTCTAGAAAAGACAAAAATCATGTTAGCAAATGCCATGACTTCAATATACATATGTACATGTTAAAGTTATAAAACCTAATACCTTTATGAAGGTATACTGACACCTACAAATGTCATAATTATGTGAAAGTATTAATGTGAAACACATGATCACTTAAAGAGCTTTTAAATCTACCAAGCTTTGTATCTACATTATTAAATTATACACATTTGTTCATCTTATATGTAGGGTATACTTTCTCTTTGGCTACTAAATATCTCAAGGAACTAGACACGTAATAATGTGCAATTTCATCAGAACTGTAGAGGAAGGGAAGAATAAGGGAAAAGTCAAGGATCATTGCTGTTAGAAAGTATACTATTTCTGCACTATGCAGCAAGAACAGGAAAATCATCTTATTACACTTAGAGTCAACAAGGCCTTAGTTCATTTTTGAGTCTCACAACTATGAAAAAATAAAAAGAAGCAAAAGTTATGAAAAATAAGCCTAAGAGTAAAGACCAATTACATTTTATATCTTAATTAAATGACTACACAGATCAAAAAAAAAGGAGCTACTAAGAATTATGAAAGCAAAACCAGATGAAACAAATATAAACACTCAAAAAAAAAAACAAAAAAAAAACAAAACAAAAAACAAAAAACAAAAAACACTCAAAAGAACCTTTTATAAATTATGAAAAAGTATTAGAAACTCTTCTCCAGAAATCTGGCAAGGAAATTATCAAAATCACTCTTCTTTTAGTGGTACAAATGCACTATTGATTGCAAGCATGTGGATGGGAATCTTTTTCTTTAATGTGTAAACTTTGAACACATACAAAAGTAGAGAATAGTATAGTGAAATCCTATGCACTTAACACTCAGCTTCAACCATTATCAACACAAAGCTAATCTTATTTCATCCAAAAACCTCAATACTGCCCCCACGGACCGTCATATAGGAAAGGCCCAAGTCATTTTAACTATAAATATTTTAATATGTATTAATAAAATGACAGTATGTGCCATTAAAAACATAATGACATTATCTCACCTAAAAAAAAACTAATAATAATTCCAGTGAGTTATTCAAGTAGAGTTCAAAGTTCAAATTTCCCTATTGTTTTAATTTTTTTTTTTCTTTTTTAACAGTGAGTTTGATTGAGTCAGGTTCCAAACAAGGTCCACATTCTTTGGTCTCTTCATATATGGGTCTCCCCCCACCGCCCACTTCTTCAGAAAATTAAAAGTGTTTTGAGACCAATGCCAAATACATGTCTCATTACAATCCGAAAGAATTAAGGCTTCAAATTTTAAGTTAAAAGGAAAATTTAAGAAAAGGCTGTTCTTTCATCCTGTGTTGGGTAAATAAGAGCATATGTTACAACAGTAAATAGCTATCAATTTTAAGTTGTCCTTTAAATTCATAACACTGGTAACATAAGTTATGATATACCACAGGATGTGCTATTTATACAATTAGAAAGTACATCCCACCAATACATATTATCCAATAAATTAGGCTCCAGTAGGAGTCATGTATGACCATCCTTTTACTTCTCTTTAGAGAAAGAAATGCTAAGTCATATGGAGCTTCCTGAATGCAGTATTCAAGCCTAGTCTATTTTTTCCTATCTTTCAAGAAAGAGATATAAATCAGAAAACTAGAATTTCCAATCTTTCATCAACCAAAGATAGAACCCTTTAGTAGAAACTAATAAATACTTTAGAATTTTGTAGGCAAAGAGCAATTTGTCATGAGTCTTATCTTACAGTTCTGATACCCAGAGCTGCCTGTGCAATCCTGACACTCTAAGAATAGTAAACCAAGTGAAAAACATGCTGTGATTTAATCTATATTGCTTTTTTTTTTCATTTTCACCCCTCCCAATACCTTAATAAGGCCAAAAATTCCTTCCTACAAGAAAAAGGACCACAGCTCAGCTAACTCTAATGCTTTCAGTCAATAGAAGCATTTAAAAATCAGTATAATACCCTGAAAACAACACTGTATGGTAAATATTAACATACAAAGTGGAGAGTTTAACTCAAGTGGTCATCTATTGGATAATCCACACAATGAACATTTAATGAGTGTCAACAAGTGCTAAGTGCTAGGGATACAATGCTATAAGATAAATAGATTAAAACTATGGGCCCCTCAAGGAGCTTATAAAGTCTATTAGAAAACAGACGTACATAAAAATCATCAGGTAAAAAAATATACACTTGTTTGTACCTAGGATAAGACCTAGAAAGGAGAGAAACTTGATGCTATGAGAACTTATGACTAGTGGACAACAGCATGGTTACAGGAGACATGCCTGAAAAAGGCATCTAAAGGACCAAAACTGCCTATGTAAAGGCCCTTTGATTAAAGTGAGCACGGCACATCTAAGATAACGAAAGGCCAGTGTGACTCAAGCACAGAGAACGAGCTGTAACACATACAAGAGGAGGCTGGCAGGGGCTGGACTACATAGGGCCCAGTGGGTTATACTAAGTATTTTGGTCTCTATCCTATGAGCAAAGGGAAGCCACTAAGGTGTTTTAAGTAGGTGGTGACAGGGAAAGTGATCAGATTGCATGCAGGAAACAGGCAGGGCACCTGGATGAACAGACCAAGACTAGTTAACTGACAAGGCTAGTCCAGGTGAGAGATGAAAAGTAGCTTAGACAGACTGATGAGGATAAAGAGAAGCAGGTGAATTCTGTTAATAACTGTTAACGTGTATTAAACACTATGAGAAAACACTGTGCTATGTACTTTACATGGATCTCTCTTCATCCTCAAAACAATCCCATTAGATGGGTATTATAGTATACCCAATTTGCAATAAACTTATTAATAAGATTTAGAGAGGTTAAGTATATTCCCCAAAGTTATGCAACTAGGGGAGCCAGGACTCAAGCCAGACAGCCTGACTTTAGCCCACACTTAACCACCACAAAGGAGCTGGTGACAGACAATATTGGCAGGGGTGGATCGGTAAAAAAGGTGACTCCTAAGCTTTATGGCTTGTGTTAAGACTTAAACAGTGCTACCTTTCACTAAGTTAAGGAACCACTGAGGAACACCAGGTTTGAGGGGAAAGAGATGAGTTCTATTTTGGACAAACTGAGGGGGCTATGAGGCACTCAAGTGGGGAAAAGCTTCCCAGGGGATGTTAACTAAATAGTGGGATATAAATATCTGTGCTGGATCTCAGAAGCAAGGTGTGCACTACAAATTCACAAGTCATCTACATACAGGTAAGTGGTAATTGAAGCTATGAGTGTAGGTAAGAAATGAAGGAGAAAAAAATACAGAATGTTAAATGAAGCATTAGGATGGAGCCTAGGACTCCTACTTGTGATGCACAGGATAGGAGAAATGCATGGGACACAGACAGACGAACAACAGGAGACGACGTAGGAGAAAAACCAGTTCTGTATCCTAGAAGCCAAGGGGGAAGCATGAGGGAAGAAAATGCTTCAAAGAGGGTAGCGTGATCAACACCCAGAATGCAGCTGAAAGGTCAGGAAACGTGAGAATTGAAGAGTGAGTCCCTTGGATTTAGTGACCAAGACAAGATCTATTCGATGGAAGTGGGTTGAGCAATGAATGGGAGGTCAGAGAATACAACAGTGGAAGTTTTGTGTTTTGCTTGTAATTAAAGACACGGGAAGCATATTTTAAAACCCGATGGGAAAGATCCAGGAGATCCTCGTTGGGTAACTAATTTAATTCTACACTTTATTTTTGAGCGCGGGGTCTAACCCATACGAGACGGAAGCCAGAACCCCCAGACAGCGCAAAACTAAGCTTTTTAGTTACTTTAAGGCCAAGGGTCAAAGCACTGGGTCAAAAGATTTCCAACTGCCATAACTCGAAGAAAGCATGGATAAGGAGAAAACCTTAGAGGCAGGCCAGGGGAAGGAGGAAAAAGAAACTAAGGCGAGGCCGAGACAATGGAGTCAGAATTCGAGCCCTCCCCAGCAAAGGCGGCCAGACCGAAAGTGCTCGGCGTCCGCCGGCCCTTTGGGCCTGGCCCGGGCCCTGGGAGAAAAGCCGGCGTTTGGGGGAGCCCTCGGCTGGGCCAGACCCACGGCCCCTTCGACCCTTCAGCGCAGCAGCAGCTAAAACCTTCCATCCCGAAAGACCCGGTGAGAATCACCCACCCGCGCTGGTCGCACCCTAGTCGCCAAGCCCGCTGGGCGATTCGACCCCGGGCCCGGCAGGAGGATGCTGCCCTTAGGCGAGGTGGCAGCGCCCGCGGGCGGAGGCCAAGACTCAGACTGAGGGTACCCACCAGCAGCCGGGCCGGAAGCGGCCGCCGACCCACCCCGGGCGCTGCCCGCCGAGACCGGTTCTGGCAAACAGGAAAGCCCGGCGGGCTGGCCCAGCCCTCCGGCCGGCCCCCACCCTCCCCGGCAGCAACTCACCATTTTCCTTCCGGCCGTCAGCAGCCTTTCGCCTTCCCTCGGGTCCCTTTAAGAATGGCACGACAGCCGCCTCCCTTCCTGCCCGGCGCCAGGCAGAGCCGCCCCCACCAAGCTACGCGGCAGCGGCAGACCGGCACGTGACGGTGGACGGCGGGCTGCGCGGCTCAAAAGTAGCCGAAACGCGATCGCCCGCTTGCTCTTCAGCCGTTGTAGGGGAGGATGCCCTGTCTGATTGGGAGTGGGTGACCGTGCCAAAATACACTCTTAAAATTCAAGCCAGTTTTTGCTTCCTTTTAACTTTCCTCAAACTCTGAGATCAATTTCCTGGTGACATGATTAAGTCTACGATTTCAGTGGTAAATGTGTGCGTTAACCCTGGCTTCCCTCCCACCCTTTCCGGAACCCTACCCCAGACTCCCACCAGCTTCTGGGACTTGATTAATACATTTCTTTTCTCAATGGTGTTTATTTATTGAAGTATGATTGAATAATGATTGATGTCTAGATGAGTGCTCTCATTTAGAGCTGTTGTCTAATCACACATTAAGAAGTTTCTGTAGGAGGTGCCGACTCACTGGAGCAAGTTTACTTTTGAATGTGGTGGGGAAAGTAGTTTAGAAGAAGTAAGGTTCGAACTCAATTCATACAGGTGCCTTCAATGAAAGAAGCTGCCTGAGGCAAGATCTCATGGTGTTTACAGCTTATCCCCAGCTGCTAGCATGATGCCGCATCCATATTAGACGCTCAATTCATATTTGCCGAAAGAGTGAAAGAAGCAAAGAAAAAGAAAATTCCAGAACGTGCTCCCACTTACATCCTTCTTCATTAGTATTAGACTGAATTATTAGAATTTTTAAAGTTTGTGTTTAATATTAAATTTAATGAATTGTTAGCATGTTAATAAGTAGCATTAAATCAGAATTCAAAATATATAAATTAATTTGATACAATACCTATGTTTTCTCATAAGTTAGAAAACTAGAAGGATTAGCTATAAGAAGTTCCACAGCTCAACTACATTCTCTTAGTGATCTGCCCCCCAGCCCCAATACTTTTTACCATGACAAGGGAACTGGTAAATTTGACATGTAGTACCATATAAGAAATGGTGGAAGAGAAAATGATTTTTACTGGTCCATGAACAGGTATATTAGACTTTTGCGGCGAGCGGGAGCCACTCTAAATCGCGGTGCACGGGCCTCTCACTGTCGCGGCCTCTCTTGTTGCAGAGCACAGGCTCCGGACGCGCAGGCTCAGCGGCCATGGCTCACGGGCCCAGCCACTCCGCGGCATGTGGAATCTTCCCGGACTAGGAGCACAAACCCGTGTCCCCTGCATCCGCAGGCGGACTCTCAACCACTGCGCCACCAGGGAAGCCCTTATGTTGTTCTTTTAATGTTTCCTAAATGTTAATGGCTATGAAATGGGCTGGTCTCATGTTAGACCCAGAGAGGTTGGGCAGAGTAGTACGCTGTCAAGAAAAGGACAATGATGAAAATATGACTTATTTTATTATGTGGGAGGTGTAAAATGAATATAGACTATGTACAGAAATTTTACTTGAACTCAGTCTGTAGAATATTCTTTGAACGAGGAAAAAAAATTACATCTATTTTAAATGAGGTTTGGGAATGCTGTTCGGGCTTGGGTTATTCTGAGGGGGAAAAGTTCAAACTGTTTTCTAGCACTTTTCTGCCTGGGTAGCCCTAGTAAAAACTCAAGAACCTATAAATACTAAGCTGTGTTGAGGTCACTGAAATGTGTTTTATCTCAGGGAAGCATTTGATGTCAAGACAAGATCAGGGTCGAAAGGAAAGGAGTATTCTAATTAAAAATCGAGGGAAGATCAGAATTAGAATAATCTTTTCTGGCCTGAATTTTTCTAAGTCCTTCATTCTCTGTATTGGCAGCCATGCTAAAGTGTTTCTATTATTTACATATTCATTCATGCAACAAATAGTTATTGAGGACCCATTGGCTCTGTCCTGGTGCCAAGATCCAAAACAGACTAAAATCCCTACCATTCTAGAACTAACATTCTAATGGGGGGGGAGGTAACAGACAATAGCACAGTAAATTAGTAAATATTATAAGTTAGAAGGTAATCTGTGCTGGGGGAAAGAATTGGAAAAGGGAGATTGGGAGTGCACTGTATGAGGGATTTTTATTTTAAATAGGGAAGTCACCCTAGTCTTCACTAGGAAGGTCATGTCTGAACAAAGATTTGAAGCTGTGGGGATTAAGCATGTTGATATCTGGAGGAACATCCCACACAGAGGGAATAGCACTGTAAAGGCCCTGAGGCAGAAGCATGCATGTTGTTACAGGGGACAAAACAGCAGTCAAATGACTGGAGTGAGTTGTAGGTGTGGTCAGAGGGATTAGAGGGCTGGATTCTGTACAGCCTTGTCAATCATCACAAGGACGTGCCCTTGGAGAGATTGAGCAGGGGAGTGACGTGACCTGTTATGCATTTTAACAGAATCATTCTTTTTAACAATTTTCTAAAATTAATTTATATTTTTAATCTGTTTATTTTTGGCTGCTTTGGGTCTTCGTTGCTGCGCCAGGCTTTCTCTAGTTGCAGTTAGCTGGGGCTAGTCTTCGTTGCGGTGGCTTCTCTTGTTGCAGAGCATGGGCTCGAGGCACGCGGGCTTCAGTAGGTGTGGCACGCGGGCTTCAGTAGGTGTGGCACGCGGGCTCAGTAGTTGTGGCTTGCGGGCTCTAGAGCACAGGGTCAGTAGTTGTGGCGCATGGGTTTAGTTGCTCCGTGGTACGTGGGATCTTCCCGGACCAGAGCTCGAACCCGTGTCCCCTGCATTGGCAGGCGGATTCTTAAGCACTGTGCCACCAGGGAAGCCCCTAGCAGAATCATTCTGACTTCAGTGTCCTTCTTAAAGGATCCTTCTGTTGTGTTAGACTGTAGGGATAAAGTGACTTCCAGAGCCAGCCAAGATGGAGTAAGTAAATTGCAGTCTTTCTCTCCCACTGATTACAACTAAAAGCTCTGGAGAGAATATGAAAAACAACTACCAGAGGACTCTAAAGAGTAAATAATAGCAAAATAGCTAGTGGATTGAGAAAGGAAGTGTTTTGATCACCTCTTCTTCATCCTGTTTGTGAGGGAGGGATTCTCTCCCTAGGATTATGGAGATGGCTGAACACACAACACCCAATACTGGATAGGTGAAACTGACAGCAGTTTTTTAGTCACATACACTCACAGTTTGGGGGAGGGGAACACCAAGTGCCATGCCCTGGGGAACAGAGTGAACAACTAGAGGCTGTGGGAGGCAGGCTTTGTAGCATCAAGAGGGTGAGGTGCCCCCTGGTCCTGCGGGAGGATGTGACTGGCTTATTTGAATAATTCCAGGAGCTGGAAGGAAACTGAAACCTGGTACTCAGGGATAAGCAGGCACTGTGCCTGGTCCCCTTGATAAGGAGGGTTGTTTGGGTAGGGGACCTTGTCCGTGGGAGAGGAGTGGGGATAGAAACTCACAGTTAGGTCATTCCCGATTTCACCAGATATCAAGGCAACACATAATATTACACCTTAATTTTAGGCCTTACACAGCAGGAACTCAGAACTTGACAAATGACTGGTACTGTGCTGGTAAGTTTTCTAGTTCTTTTTCCTCCTTTACTGCCTGACTTGAGAGTGGTCTGAATCAGCGAAGCAGTGACAGCAAAACCTCCAAAAGGAACCCTTCCTTCTAGCCTGGGGATGGTGAAAAGGGGACCCTGGGAAAGAAGAGTGTGGAAGGAAACTCCATTTTTTTTCTCCTAGCCCTGCCCTGAGGGCAACACCAATCAAGGTGGCACTGTTACAGCAGGGCAGGGACTCAAGCACCTAAAACCAGGAGAGAAAATCCATTTTTCTGCATAGAGGAATTTGGAAAAAGGTCCCTGTTATACAAAAATTGATGGCGGTATCCCAGTTATTTTTTTTCTCCCTTTTCTTTTGTCACTTTAGCTGAAGGACAGGCTCAGTCATGCAGACTAACCCAGCAGTGTAGAGGGCAAATATTCTGGAAGCTCCCCATCTTTCAGGCCAGAAGAACAGAGAAAGGGGTCTCTGGGAGTCAGAGGGTGTAGAGGAAATCCTGAAGAGGAGAGACTGGGATTGACACTGGGCACATACCCAAGTTCCACATGTGCAGAACACACCCACAGGAGCATGGCAAAGACTTTGAGAGCTTAACTACAATATAAACCACTGCCGACACTCAGATTAAGTCCAGATTGGCTCATGTGACGAACAGACCCAAACAGCATAGTAAAGACATTGAAAATTGAGCTGCCATTCTGTATCCTGGTTGTGGTGATAGGAACTGTACACCAGACATAATGAATTTTTCTGTATTTAAATTAAAAATTGAATTTTTAAAAAGTAAAAAAAAAAAAAAAAAAAAAAAAATAAGCAAGGAAACCAGCCAGGAGACTATTGTAGTAATCCAGGGAATACATGGCCTGGACCAAGGTGGAAACAGTGATTTGGTGAGAAGTGCCCAGAACTACTAAGAATTTTCTGTATAAGGGTTTCTCAACTTCAGAAACATTGACATATGGAGTTGGATAATTCCCTGTGGTGGGTAGGCTGTGCTGGGCATTGGGGAATGTTTGGCAGCAACCCTGTCCTCTACCCACTAGACACTAGTAGCCCCTCAACCAAAATGTGGCCAGACATTGTCAAATGGTGTCAGGGCCCAAAGGTGAGGATTCACCCCCAGTTGAGAATGGCTGTTCTAGGTGAATGCCTAGAACCTTAAGGTTTGGGCCACAGACTAAGCGCCATGTGAGTCATCAGTGTCGGCTCAGTTGGAGCAGGCTTCACGTGGGCTCCTAACACTTAGTACACACAGATGACAAAAGCCCAACATCGAAGACCATGAAAGTTTTTTTCACTAGAGGGACTTGGAAGTTCGATGGGCTACAAAAGGTTAGGTTCTGCCAAAGGACTATAAGATGTTTCACAGTTCCTGTCATCTATGAGATCATACCCAAATTGCACATTCATTCAATTCTGTTGTGCAGTGATTGTCTCAAAGTTTGAAACTCAAAGTCATGATGTTTATCATTCCTTTTGGTGTCTCCAAAACAGAGATAAATTTGACCTTCCAGGAAATAATGTGGGAGATACAAAGTCCATATAAAATGAATGAAGGGATTGGCAGCTCCAAGAAAAATGTATAAAAGAAATAAGTTTTAAAAACATGTTAATATTTTTAGCATTTCTAATGAGACCTTCTCCTTGGTCACCCAGAAGTATCTATCAGCCTCAAAGGATAAACAGAACCGTGATGTCAGGAATGCAAAAGAAAGCAAGCAGCTTTTGACTACTAAAATAGGATTTTTGAATCCGAAGAAACACAGTAGTCTTGAAAAAGCCTGACACTACCAAGGGAGAAAGGTTTTATAAAATTGTAAAGCTCCATTAACATTTGGAAATCCAGACCTTGGCAAAATTAAAAGTGGCATTTGATATACGCCATATGGTAGAGAAAACTGAGGCTATGACATAAGGAAAGTACCTGCTGAGGGTAGGAAGGAGAGAAAGTCTCCCTTCTGATCTGGAGCAGCGTGGGAAGAAGAAGGGGCTTGGGGGGGCTTTTCTGGTGGTGCAGTGGTTAAGAATCTGCCTGCCAATGCAGGGGACATGGGTTCGAGCCCTGGTCCGGGAAGATCCCACATGCCACAGAGCAACTAAGCCCGTGCGCCACAACTACTGAGCCTGTGCTTTACAGCCCGTGTGCCACAACTACTGAATCCCGTGAGCCACAACTACTGAAGCCCGCATGCCTAGAGCCCATGCTCCACAACAAGAGAAGCCACCGCAATGAGAAGCCCGCGCACTGCAACGGAGAGTAGCCCCCGCTCGCGGTAACTAGAGAAAGCCTGTGCGCAGCAACGAAGACCCAACGCAGCCAAAAATAAATAAAATTAAAAAAAAGAAAGGGCTTGGGGAAGTATGACAGGCAGCCATAGCCAGCCTGTTCTGGCAGGGCTCCACGGCTGAAGTTTCAGAATGGGGGGTGGGGAGGGGTTGTAGGAAAGCAGGAGGAGATTGGTATGGGCAGTCCACTTTTCCTATGAGAAAGGAGGAGAGGCCTTGCATTTAGCTTTGCGCCTCCTTGAATATGACTCAGGAGCAACAGTGTTCAATGGTAGAGGGGGCCTAGTTTGGTATCTTGAGGTTCTCAGTGGCCTGCAGGGTACAAGCTGGGGGAGCTACACATTCATAGTTCCCTAAGGAAGTACCACTGGAAATGGTGAACAGTCTGGTGAACCAGCTAAGCTAGTGCTTGAGGGCTTTACAAGCAGAGATAAAGGGCTAGAACCCTGGATCTCAGGAGTGGTTGCTAGCCCGTTGCCACAAAAGGCCAGATGAAACCTGCATCACCTTACTGAGGACTCAAAGGTGTGCAAAGTGAGGCCTTGTTTTCCCAACCCTACCGTGAGATCACACGAATACCCTGTACAATTGAATACCATTTTAAGGAGAAGCAAGAGAAGAGGGAGGAGAGACTAAGAATTTTCCTGAAAGAGACAGCTACTCAAAAGGGGCAGTTAGGGGCTTCTCTGGTGGCGCAGTGGTTGAGAGTCTGCCTGCCAATGCAGGCGACACGGGAGCCGCAAAAAAAAAAAAAAAAATGGTTAAAAGTTCGCCAGGAGAGGCAAGAGGAAAGAAGAAGGGCTTTTCAGGCAAAGGGAAGAGCATATGTACAGAGCTGTGATGACTAATTTGATGTGCTGACTTCTCCACGTATTGCTCAGATTAAACGTTACTTCTGAGTGTGTCTGTGAGGGTGTCTCTGAATGAGAAGAGCACTGAATCAGTGCACTTGGCAAAGTAGATATCCCTCCCCAATGTGGGTGGGCATCATCCAATCCGTTGAGGGCCTGAAGAGAACAAAAGGCAGAGGAAGGATATTGCCCCCCATCCCGCCCCCTTTTTCTTCCTGATTGACTGCTTGAGCTGGCACAGTGGTCTTCTGCCCTTGCACCGGGATTTATACCATTGACTCCTCTGGTTCTCAGGCCTTCAGACTTGGACAGGAATTACTCCACCAGCTTCACTGGCCCTCCAGCTTATAGACGGCTGAACTGACTGTGGGAATCCCTCTCTCCCTCTCCTTCTCTCCCTCCCTCTCTGGAGAACCCTGACTAATACAATGGCCAATTCTGAAATCTGCAAATATTTTCTTTCACTGATTTCAAAATTCATTTCCTCCCAACACTTTAACTTCTCTGAAATCAGGATGCACCTAGCAATTGTGGCATCTTACAATTTTTTTCTTGGTGATACATAAAGTAAAGGTGAGGCTTAAAGCACCCTAAAGTGAATGAAGTTTAAGTTTGGGGGCCACTTGCTTGCATAGGCCCTTTCCAAGGCCTTACAGTTAATTCTGTATTTGTGATTTTGTATTCACCCTCCTAGAATGGGCCCCCCAAATGGTATGTGCTTCAGGCCTCACATACCTGCATCTCTAATGTATTTTAGAAGACTGGTAATTCAATAGGTCTAAGATTTGTATTTGGAGGGAATGAGAGAAGGGGAACAGGGATGAGTGGTGAGAGACTGGAGATTTAGGGTCTAATTTCAGTGAATGACAGCTACATCCACTCAACTGGTAGAAGAAGCCAGAAACTTCAACTCCTGCTACTCTCATGCCCCATGTCCAATGCATCATTAGGTCCTGTATACTTCTTCTGTGACAAGAGTTCTCTCCTTCAAACTGTTTCCTCCTTCTGTAAGTAATAGAGCCTTCTAGTTTTAGCTGGACACACAGCCACCCTGAACAAAGACTGTATTTTCCAGCCTCCCTTCCAGTTAAATTTTGGCCAACAGAATGTGTCGTATATCCTTAGAGTTTCCTTAAATTGAAATGGTGTCTCATTCTTCCTCTTTTTCCTCCCTCTTGCTAGCAGGAATCTGGACATGGTGGCTGGAGCTGCAGCAGGTATCTTGGACCATGAGGTGACCTTAGGAATGACCTTAGTGGAGCAAAATAGAAGCCTGGGTCCCTTGCACTGTGAAGCATTGTATCAGTCCTGCATTACCTACTTCTGGACTTTCACCTGAAAGAGAAATAAACTTCTATCTCAAGTAAGATACTGTTTTTATTTAGTCACTCACAGTTGAAATCACTTCTAACTAATAATCCACTTCGCTGCAAGTCCTCATCACTTTCCTAATCAGAGTTACCAATATTTCTTCTCTGGACTTTTGAAAGAATCTATTAATTGGTATCTCCATATTCACTTATATCCATCCCAGCCTCCTTCCAATAAGTTTTCTACACAATAGCTAAAGTAATTTATTTAAAATGCAAATAGGGGCTTCCCTGTTGGCGCAGTGGTTGACAGTCCGCCTGCCGATGCAGGGGACATGGGTACGTGCCATGGTCCGGGAAGATCCCACATGCCGCGGAGCGGCTGGGCCCGTAAGCCATGGCCACTGATCCTGCGCGTCCAGAGCCTGTGCTCCGCAGTGGGAGAGGCCACAGCAATGAGAGGCCCGCGTACCGCAAAAAAACTAAATAAATAAAATAAAATAAAATGCAAATAGAATGTCATTCCCTATATTAGTTTGCCTGGGCTGCCATAATAGAATACCACAGACTGGGTGGCTAAAACAATAGAAATTTTCTCATAGTTCTGGAGGCCAGAAGCCCAACATCAAGGTGCCAGCAGTCTTTCGGGAGAGAATTCTCTTCCATGGTTTTTAGACAGCTGCTTTCTTGCTGTGTTCTCATATGGCCTTTTCTCTGTACACACGTGTACACAGAGAGCAATCTCTGGTGTCTTGTCTTTTTTTTTTTTTTAAATAAGTACACCAGTCCTATTAGATTAGGATCCCACCCTTATGACTTCACTTAACCTTCATTACTTAGTTAAAGGCCCTATCTTCAAATACAGTCACATTGCGGGGTTAAGGCCTCAACATACGAATTTTGAGGAGGGGACACAATTCAGTCCATACAACTCTCTTCTTTAGTCATATCAGAGGCTTCTCATTGCTCTTAGGTTATTTGAGTAGTTAAAATGGCAAGACTCATGTATGATCTGGGCCCTACCTATGTCTCCATTTTCATCTCATAGCATGTTCCTCCTCCCTCTCCATGCTGGCCTTTCATTCTCTCAGGTATGCTATGATTTTCCCACCACAGGGCCTTTGCACATGCTGTAGCTTCTGACCTAAATGCTTTTTGTCCCATCCTGTCCCTTTGCCTGGTAAACCTCTTTCCATCAGCTCTCAGGTCAACCATCTGTTCTTTAGGGAAGCCTTCCTTGATCTTCCTTATATTCCCCATTTCCCCATTATTTACTCTCATAGCTCCATGTACCTATTTTTAGTAGCAGTTATAATTTTGCCTTTATATTTTGTTCAAGACTCTTTGGTTAATGTTTGTCTTTTCCATTAGATGATAAACTCCATGAGAACAGAGATGTGTCACTTTTTGCTTATTATTGTATCCCTATTGTTTTCTACAGTGTCTGGCACATACTGACCCTCAATAAACATTTTATGAATGAATAAGTAAGAGGTAAGTGGGAGCTGGGTCATGGAGAGATGGGTATGCTAAATAAGGAACTTGGAACTTCATTTTCAAGGACATATAGCATGACAACTAAGAAGTTTTGGCAGTGGAGTGAAATAAGACGTGTTTAAAAATATATATGTGTGTTAAAAAAAAATGTTTGCCAGCACTGTGTAGAGTGTACTAGAAAGAATCTATGTTGGAAATAAAGTTACAAATTTCAATGGTTGTAGCAGTTATCCAAGTGGAAAATTAGGGCTTGTCTTAAATTTGTGTCAGTTCCTGTTCTTTTTTCTGAGAATTCTTTGGTGTGAGTCAGATTGGGTCTATTTCTCCACTGCTGGTTTGGGATTTGGCTTTAATAGCCTGGCTAGTGAATTATCCTTGTTCAGCTGTTTTCCATCTTCCAATATGTTGCTGCTGTTATTTTATTTCCTGTTCTTGTTTGTGTTGATTTATTTTTAAAATCCCTTTGATGTAGTTTTAGTGGAGTTTTGGGAGAGAGCAAACTTATAGGCATATGTTTAATATACCACTTTCACTTGGAACTCCTTACATTTTTGTTTCCATTATGAAAATTCTTCATTGTTTATTGAAATAAAATTGCCTTTCACATTAGCCAAGATTTTGTTAAGTGACAATATCAAATGATGACAAAACCGAGGATAAAAGGGAGGGAACATAAATTGGTACAACATTTCTGGAGAACAGTGTTTCTTCAAAGGCTTAAGACATACATACTTTTTGAACCGAAAGTTCCACCTCTAGAAATTTATCCCAAGGAAATGATTTAGCTTTAAGAATATCACTGCAGTGTTGTTTTTAATAATAATAATAAAAAATGTCCAGGGCTTCCCTGGTGGCGGAGTGGTTGAGAGTCCTCCTGCTGATGCAGGGGACACGGGTTCGTGCCCTGGTCCGGGAAGATCCCACATGCCGCGGAGAGGCTGGGCCCGTGAGCCATGGCCGCTGAGCCTGCGCGTCCGGAGCCTGTGCTCCGCAACGGGAGAGGCCACAACAGTGAGAGGCTCGCGTACAGCAAAAAAAAAAAAAATTACGTTGTTGGACAAGAGAAGCCTCCGCAATGAGAAGCCCACACACCGCAACGAAGAGTAGCCCCCACTCGCCGCAACTAGAGAAAGCCCGTGCGCAGCAACGAAGACCCAATGCAGCCAAAAATAAACAAATTAATTAAAAAAATTATGCTGTTGAACCAAGCTTCTCACACAGCACTACTCCAGAGAATACCCAATACGTTGTCATTCACCAAAGGATAGGTGAAGCCACTGGACAAATTTAGCTCATCTTCCTCCAGCAGTAATTTTACTGGTGATTTGGGAGTGTGGAGGGACTACTAGTTATCTATCTCTAGGTCCTTTGTCCCTTTCTTCCGTGGTAACAAATCCCTGACCTGTAGCGGGGATGCTGTGTTTCCCTGACTCCGTGGCCGCTAGGTGTGGCCTTGGGACCAAACGCAAACCCATGAGATCTCAGTGGAAGTGTTGAGAGAGACGGGTATAACTTTAGTTGGTATCTGCGATACCTCAACCACGGATTCAACCAACCACAGACTGTGTAGTACCATAGTACTTACTATTGAAAAATATTCACCTATAAATGGACCTTGTGCAGTTCAAACCTACGTTTGTTCAAGGGTCAACTGTATATATGTATATATATGCACATATATACACATAATACATATTTAAAATTATTATTAAAGTGAAAATTAATGCAAAAAATATTCAAACATCTAATTCTAATTGGAGGGGTATAGGGGAGGAAAAAAAGGGATATGGGAGGACAGTTGATTTATTTCTGAGAATCTTGACACCCAATGCTAATTTTCCTCTAGCATTAAATCCAACTTGAAAAGGCTGACAAGGCTCCTATAAACTGCTTGTGAGACTCTTTTTGGTGTTTCGTACAGTGCCTATTTGTAAGTTTTGTACATAAAACAAGAGTAGGTGTGGGGTTATTTTACTTTGTAGATGCAGCCGCCCTCTTCCTCCCACAACCGCCTCAGATCTAATAGGCAGGATCTCAGGATTTTGACTCTGTGACGTGGATTTCGGACTGTGCCTCCTCTCTCTGGCATCAGAAAACACTACCTGAGTCTTGGGCGGGGTTGGCACCAACATCTATTCAGATTTTGCCGCAGACAAGCGCGGTCCGCTGGGGCAGACCACGAAATAAGACGCTCGCTGGACACCAAGCCCAAGAGTCGGGGGCGGTGCGACTCGCGGCCCCGCCCCTCTGCGAAGCCAATAACCCTGGACGGGAGCTGGAGGGGCGGGGCGAGCCCTGTAGGCCGCCTCGTGATTGGCACGCAGGCTTCCGCAGCCCGCGAGGCTACCCCTAACTAGTCTGCCGGAGCTCCAGGCTAGTGCGGATCTACAAAGTTTGTCCGCTCCGGGGCACCGTAGTGGCTTTTACCTTGGCCGAGAGGGCCCGGCTGGGCTAGACTGGGCTCGGCGGCTGGAACCCGGCTCAGCTTAGGAGACCCTGATGGCTGCGGTGTTTCTAGTAACGCTCTACGAGTACTCGCCGCTTTTCTACATTGCGGTGGTCTTTACCTGCTTCATCGTGACCACCGGCCTGGTGTTGGGATGGTAAGTGCCCCAGGGCCAGGGGCAAGGGACGACGGGGCGGACAGCCAGGGAGTGGGGTCGCGGCGGGCAACTGGGGGCAGAGGAGCTGGGTGGCTGCTGGATTGGGGCACCTGGGGCTGTCGGAGAGCCGGTGCCGAGGACTCCGACTAGCTCCGACTGGCTCCGGGAGGAAAACAAGGTGGACACCGCACCTGCATCACTGCTCCGCATCATCGTCCGGTCCCCGTCGCTGCGCGCATCTGAGGGTGGTGCCGGATTGAGATATTTTACCCAGCTTTGTTTCTAGACGATAAAGGAACCAGTAAGGGCCAGGTCTTGGTGTTAGGATAGAGATGTTGTACAACAGGCTTTTGTCCGGAATTGGGGCCTACTGTGTGCCCGAGTGAACCCGTCATCCGCGGTGCAGTCCACAGACGTGGACAGTAAACCGAGTTGATCCTTGTTGTTCTGACCTGAACTGAGCACTTGGCCTCAGATCTTACAGTATAAGTTATAACTGACAGAACTCTGTTACCGTTTGAGAATTTAATGGTTTCTACACATATTTCACACCTTTTGAAGGCGTATTTAGATCGATAGAACCATAAAGACATAATTTTAGAGCTGGAAGAGACCTTAGAGATAAGTTACAGTAAGGGGTAAGGGCACTTTACCTATTGGAGACAAGGAGAGTAGACTGTTAGCTCATCCCTGAGCAATTCTAGCTCAGAAATTCTAAAATTTCTCTCTTGAGGAGATGCCATTGTATCATGTTTAGGGAAGCCTTAAAAATAACAGCTATTTGAAACCATCTTACAGGCCTCATCCATTGAGGAGAGAGACATGAGCTGGAATTTGAAGAATGAGTATTTTGAAAAATAAATGGAGTTAAAGGTGTATAGTAGAGAATAGAAAGCATTTCAGAGAATACATGAGCAGAGGGTCAGAGAAGACATGCTAGCGAATAGAGCAGGCTGTGTAAAATGAGTTTTAAAATACCCTTTGAGCACATATATGTGATTAGGTTAAAGAAAGGACACAAGCCCTGGTCAATTTCTGAAAAATATGCCATCTTTAGGAACTAAGTAAAGTTTTAATGTTTTCACACTGCTTTCCACCCTATCAGCAGTAGATCATAAAATTCCTTGTTGGTTGGTGGGGGAAGAATAAGACCAGTATTACACAATTTGTTATTCTTGACCCATCAGACTTTCTTGCTATTGTTCATTTCAAGAAAGTTTGTAATTGGAGTTAGGAAGATGTTGCCTAAGTGAGAAAAGCTGTCTTAACACAGGACTTTTATTGACTATAATGTTAGTGTTATTGTCTTCAAGAGTGTAATTTTCCTCCATTAAGGAAAATAAGTAACTAGTTGATAATTACATTATATCCTTAAATTTTAATTTTCAATAGGCCTAATTATTTTAAAATTAATTTTCAGTCGGCTTAATTCAACTAATTAGGTATCTCAGATGTCCGTCTTTAGTACTGGTAAGAGGAAAATAAGTGAAGACCATACTGATAATGATGGTGGCATCTGTGGGTGAAGGGTAGTTAGGAACCTCATGTTTGTGGTGGTTAAGAAACAGACTTTGGGGTCAGACAGACTTAGGCTCAAATCCTGGCTCTGCCAAATTTGGCTTGGTTTGAAAACTTAATGATTATCTAAACACTCCATTTAAGTATGACTTTTACAAGGGGTGGAAACCCAGGTAATTGTAGAACTTTCAAAAGTCTGAACTAAGCACTGCTGAGGACACAAGACCATGTAAGTGCCACTCACTTCCATCCTTATTTGGGCCTAACCAGTTATCTTGAGCCTAACCCAGCCATTCTCTCCATCTGGGTTAGCTTTGCCCATCTAGATAACCTTTTTACTAGTGTTTATTTGCTGCCCTAAGCCATGGCTACAGATTCATTGAGTAGAAACAATGAAAACCATCTAGATCTCATCAAATCAACTATCTGATAGTTCTCTAGGCAGAAGGTAAACCCATTAATCCACTATGCTTTTTCACTATGCTTGTCA
This sequence comes from Neophocaena asiaeorientalis asiaeorientalis, assembly GCF_003031525.2. Classification (NCBI taxonomy): domain Eukaryota; kingdom Metazoa; phylum Chordata; class Mammalia; order Artiodactyla; family Phocoenidae; genus Neophocaena; species Neophocaena asiaeorientalis. The sequence goes on from NW_020185330.1 coordinate 3,131,943, forward strand.
TTTTTTTTAAGCTCCCCAAATATAATTTCAGTTGGTCATCTGTTTTCTCTGTCATAGTTCTTACCTCGGTACTGCTCTGCGTTTCTTTCCACTTTTCCCTTGTCCACTTGCACTGTGTGGGAATGGAGAAAGACAGGAGCACCTGGTTGTTGGAATCCCAGTGGCCATAGCAGAGAATCATGCAACTGGAAGTATGGTATCTCTATTTAACTGTGTGATGGTTTCTGTGAGCTCTAAAGCTACATTTATTAAGCTCTTGCTATTTACCAGGCACTGTGCAGAAAGGAGACCAAAATGCCGTATACATCCTTTAATAGTTTCAAATAATCAGTGAACCTAACTCTGCAGCTACTCTCTGCTTCCTCTGGACTGCAGATTATTAAAGTGTCATCTCTAGGCTTCATACCACCCTTATATACTCTGCTCTGTGAATCTGGGGCAGAACCTCTAAACCACGTTTCTTCTTTACTAGCTCGCTGCCTCAATGAGGCTTTGCCTATAGGGGAAGGGGAGTGGAAGGCTAGAGGAGGGCAAAAGGACTTGCTGCTTCCTGTTTGATTCTTGTCCTCCTCTGTCTCACCATAGTGATGGTGCCTCACCCTGGCATTAACAGTTGGTTGCAGTTTATAGTTTTCCACTCTCTTAGAACCAGCCACATTGAACCCCCTCAAAGATTTCAATATCCCTTCCTCGGATCCGAGTCCCACGTGCATGGGGGTCTTTCCTCCAAATTTCTAAGCTGTGGTAATCCTCTTTGCTCTATTCCTTGTCCTAGGTGTGATAGGTGCTTCCCACTGTTACTACTTCTTTGATGCTTAGTGTCCCCTTTTTGCCTTTTCAGTTCTTCAACATCTGGTTAGCAATTTTTTTGCATTAAATTATCTGTTAAAATACTGGTGTGGTTTTGGTCTCTTGACTGGACTGATATATAAGAAATCGTTACTCAGAATGGGATCCTGGGTTGGCGGGAGGACCTTCAAAGATGGGATTTGGGTTTGGTCATTTCTTTAGCTCCTTGCCAATGGGAAATAAGATTCTAGTAATCCATGGCATGTGTTGGCCTCATAATTAATCAACTTACTACCTTTGTGTGATTGTGATTAAACGATTTCTGAAGTAAGTGCCTTGGGGGACCAAGCGCCTTAACACTTAACAGAAAGGAAATGACAAGCTCATGTCTTTAAACTCTCAGATCAAGTCTTAGAGAATCAAGAGTTGTTATGGTTTTATAGCACTTTACTTCATGCCACAAAACTAAAAATTGAACACAGATTTATTTGTGCTGGTATTAGAATTACATAGCCTTGTCAATGTCTCATTTAGGACACTGACTAGAAAAGAGTAGCTCCCTGAAACTAGGAATGGCAACATCTAAATGGACAGAGCTGAGAATCTTGAAACCCCAGTCATTCTGAGCTTTCCTTCTTGGTGGAAGCAGCCTGCTTTCCGTGTCTGAGAAAACTAGGCTTCTCTTGCTTGAAGATCTTGTAATAACCTCTCCCAGGGCAGTTGCTTTGCAAAGGGTGTTTATACTCAAGACGTACCTCTATTACCTTTTGCCACGAGGCCGAGATCTCTTCATGTTCCTCAGGACAGGGATAAAAATCTGACCTAGTCAGAAATAGCCTAGCCTCTAAAAGAATTACAAAAGTCTGCTAATTTATATCATTGCGAATTTGGGTAGTATGTGTGAGAATGGAGTGTAAGTAGGTTAGGCCAAGGAGGATAGAATGTAACAATAGAGCAGATTACATTTATTTATCTGGGTGTATTCTAAAAAAATTTCTAACTCTAAAGTGTTAACTCATACTTGGTTGACTGAAACTTGGACTCAGAGGTGCTCTATGTTTAATAAGGTTGGACTTCTGTTAACCGTTTGCTTCCTTTTCCTGGTCTACATTCCTGCAGCCCTGGCATCACCCTGGCAGTGACAGTAGGCTGAGTAGCAGCAGTTTATTTTAGTTTACAGTTTTCCCTCATACCTAGAAACAGCCTTATTGCACTCCTTCAGAAATATGAGCACCAGCTGGCCAGCACTCCTACTGGAAAAGTCTGGGTCCAGCTCTGGGGGATTCCTTCTCCCAGCTTCTAAACTGTAATAATCCCCACTCTTTTGTTTCCTTAGCCTTCGGAAGGATAACTGCTTCTTGCTAGGGTACCTCAGTGTCCCCTTCTTGGCTTTTCAGTCCTCCAGTACTTTAATAGTTCTGTATATTAAAATCTTTGTGTCGAAATAGCTGTCTCCTGCCAACCCTTCCTGATAAACTGACCTTGACTGTTTCTCATCTTACTTGTCGAATGCAGTAGGTTGTGTATGTGTGATGAGGTACAGATTCCTTCTTAGGGAAAGAATATAGCGTTATTTTGTATTTGCTTAGGGTACAAAATATATGACCCTTCTATTGGCAAGAAATTTCTTGGAACAATCTAGAAGAAAACACAAAGCTCTTAGAAATGGCATTTCAAACCTTAATAGGGCCTTAAGATAACTTATTCTAACCCTTCTTTTTACAATTAAAGGCACAGAATTTTAGAGATTGAGTAATTTACTCGAAGTCTGTTAGCACATCAGTTTGCACAGAAACAACCCTCCTCCTCTACCAAGGATTTCCCGAAGAATGTTTTTTATATCCTGATCCAATCTCAGTATCCAACTAGTCAAGTGAGGCCACCTTTGGGAGATTGCACAGGAGAGAAGCTTCCCCCCCATCGCCGCCCTCGCCCAGATTAACAGCTGCCTGTGTGTTTTCTAATTGACTTTAGAACTCAAGGCTGAAGGGGTGATAAAAGTTGTTTACTGCTGAGCTTGACACTTTAGCCTCAAAGTAAATTTTTTTCAGGAGGGACTCGGTGAGACTCCAGCAAGGAAAGGAGGTCAGTTCTGATTCAGCTGCTGGGTGGAAGCTTAGGAAGTGTGTGCAGGGTAAGACAGTGTACAGGCAATGTAAAAAAGTCTGGACAGAATTGGAAGTCCCCAGGTTACTGCTGTGGTGGAAGTTTAAGCAGTATGAACAAGTGCAACAAACACTTTAGAAATGGGAAAAAAACAGAATTATAGAAAATTCCAGGAGGATTAAGCATGAAATTTTAACAGTAAAGAGAATGGAAAATTCTCTTAATGGAAAAGAAAAGGGTGGGAGGCTGAGTTTATATAAAAGAGAAAGTAATGAATGTTAAGAAACGTTTATTTAGTTGGTATTCTATTGCTAACAGTTGCCAAAATGACTTTGAGTGGAAAAAGATAAAAATGGAATTTGATTGAAAAGAAAATTGCTCAATTTTCTATTTTACTGTTCTAATGTCATATCAGCCATGATCTGATACACAGGGCATCAGTGTCTTTATTCACGCTTTTGACTAAAAATGTGAAAAAGGCCAGATGTAGAATGGTGGCCAGAAACACATCACAGAGTCTACTTATTAACATTTTATAGAACCATTTGGCAGCACCAATTATGGATTGCTCTTTAGACAGTCTCTAGCATTTAACCTTATTCCAAATCATTTCTGCATATTGGCTTTTGAGTAATACATTAAAGATAGAAATATTGGTCCACATCAAATATGTTTAAACTGTGAAAGTTGTGGATTTTTGTGCAAAAGAGCAAGTTCACGATGGGTCAGGTATGTGAAAAGGTTTAGGGTTATTCTAGGCTGAAAGCTCAACGTGAGTCATCAGTGTGTCAGCTGACATGGTCTTAGACTACATTAAGTGTGATGTTTAGGACAAGAGGTGTTGTCAGGCTACGATGTCACTCTGCTACACAGTGAACTCTATCCCCCTCACCCCCTGTTTTCCCTTGAAAGCATGAGGATATCAAGGGAGCAAGGCTGGCAAAGTCAAATAAGGACCCAGAGCCTTGACTGAGTGCTGGCTGCACTAGCCATGCTTGGCTGACTCCTCTAAGAGGACAAGAATACAAAAATGTCTGAGATGGTAATTCAGAAGTGTAGCAGTGTTAGGCCATAATTCACATAAGGCAGTAATGAAAAGTCAAAGAGCAAAAACATTAACCTTAAAGGAAAAGGTTAATAACTTTTGTGTTAAAATTAAGAATCAAGAGATACCATTATGGGACTTCCCTGGTGGCGCAGTGTTTAAGAATCTGCCTGCCAATACGGGGGACACAGGTTCGAGCCCTGTCTGGGAAGATCCCACATGCCTCGGAGCAACTAAGCCCGTGTGCCACAACTACTGAAGCCCGTGTGCCTAGAGCCCATGCTCCGAAACAAAGAGAAGCCACTGCAACAAGAAGCCCGCGCACCGCAGCGAAGACCCAACACAGCCAAAAATAAATCACACAAAAAAAGCATTCTCCATTTATGTAAAAAAACAAACAAAAAAACAAAAACATACTATTATGTACGTGAAAAGGCAAGGTGTAGAAGAGCTGAACATACATCCAATAAAGGGCTTGTATTCAGAACATATAAAGAATTTCCTATAAATAAGAAAAATAGACCAGTAGAAAAACAGGGAAGGGATTTCAAAGGGCTTTCACAAAAGAGGATATCCAAGTAGCAATAAACATAAAAAGTGCTCAACCTCATTAATATTCAGGAAAGTAGAAATTAGAACCATAATGCAGTGCCACCACACACCTACCAGGATATCTAATAATGTTTTGACAAGGATATGGAGCAAGGGGAACCCTCATTCATTGCTGGTGGAGTGTAAATTGATACTACCACATAGAGCAGTTGTTAAGATTATCCACCAAAGTTGAAGAAGCACAGACCTTATGGCCGAGAAATTCCATTCCTAACGGAAGTGCATGTACATGTATGTGCATTGAGAGCCTCTTATGAAAATGTTCATATAAACATTATTCATTATGGCCGAGAATTTCCATTCCTAACAAATGCATATGAACAAAATGTTCATATAAACATTATTCATAATGGCCAAGATGTGGGGACAACTTAAACGTCCTTTAAGAGTAGAATGAGTAAGCACATTATGGCATGTTTGTACAATAGAATACTATGCGGCCACAAAAATGCTCTAAGTATAGATACAAGAATGAATCTTCAACATAATGTGATAAAATAGGAAATAAAAGTATACACAGCATGCTTCCACTTATATGAAAGTTCAAAAACAGGTAAACTAAATTATAGTCATTGAAATCAAGATAGAGAAGGAAGGGGTAGTACGTGGGAGGTGACACAAGGAGACTTTCTGAGGATATTATTTTGGTTCTTAACCTGAATAACAATTATTTTGTTATTCAGAAAAGTACTTGTGTACTTTTTTATATGTGTGTTATCCTTCACAGTAAAAAGGTTATATAATATTAAAAGGCCAAAGATTGAGCAAGATTCATAACAACTTTAAAAGATGTTAAATCAAGGACCTTAGGATATTAGAAAATGTAGACCCAAGATTAAGCATGAGGCAGAGAAATTAAAAATCGAGAGAGGGCTTCCCTGGTGGCGCAGTGGTTGAGAGTCCGCCTGCCGATGCAGGGGACACGGGTTCGTGCCCCTGTCTGGGAGGATCCCACATGCCACGGAGCGGCTGGGCCCGTGAGCTGTGACTGCTGAGCCTGCGCATCCGGAGCCTGTGCTCCGCAACGGGAGAGGCCACAACAGTGAGACGCCCGCATACCGCAAAAGAAAAAAATCGAGAGAGAGGAATTTCTTTTAATAATAGATATGCTTTGCCAACTGTTGATGTGATGCTGGGCCAAGCAGTATTGGATAAGCACGCTTAAAGAGAAGCAGCACTGCACATGTCAAATTATTTGTTTCACTCTGAGGTGTATCCAAAGCCACAGAGCAGCTATGTTATATCCTCCTACAATATTGATTTTATGTAAGGATTTGGAGAAATAATATTTTTATATTAAAACCAAATATATTATGGAATATAAAAAGCATTTTACAAAGGAATTTTATGCTCACGATGGACCGCGTCCAGAAATTTCCCCAAAGCCTTGCCTTTTGTGGTTTCTGGCTTCTGTACCTTAAAGCAGCAGTCCCCAACCTTTTTGGCACCAGGGACGGGTTTTGTGGAAGACAATTTTTCCACGGACAGGGAAGGGTGGGGGGATGGCTCAGGCGGTAATGTGAGCGCTGGGGAGCGGCAGATGAAGCTTCTTTCGCTCACCCGCAGCTCACCTCCTGCTGTGCGGCCCAGTTCCTAACAGGCCTCTGACTGGTACCAGGGGTTGGGGACCACTGCCTTAAAGGATTCTTTAATTGAAATTTTTAGGTACAACATTATAAAGTACCTGAAATACAGTACTTGAACCTACAGTAGAAATGAATACCATGAGCTCTAACTTCTAGCTTTTACTGCTGGTACAGTGGGTATAAAGAGTAAGGCAGTATGGGTAAAGAAAGAAAAGGGTGGGGAGAGGTAGGGAGAATTAAATAATGAGGAAAGGGCCAGGGAATAGAATATAATGAGGAGTATGCATAGAGTGGTGTTTTTTTCTTTGCTTTTTTTCACTCCAAGGGGTGAAGGAAAGAAGGGGAAGGTGTCATGGCTGTAACAGGAAAGTTATATCTTGTGTCCTACCACTCCTGTATGCCTGACTTGACCTCTAAAGGGCACTGGGGCAATGGTGAGCAGTGGAGACAAAAGCTGTGGGGTAATTGATTATGAGAATCAAAGAGGAGAAGTTACTGGATTTCTGTTTTCTCTCTTCCAACCCCTGAGTCCACTCCATCATCATCATCACTTACATAGTGTCAAGCCCTGTTACAGACATTTACAGGTGGGGAAACAGTTACACAGAGGTTGAGTGATTGCTTAAGGATACATGGCTATTAAGTATCTTGTTTCTCACTTTAGGAAGAAAGCAGTTTTTAATTAAGTATGATGTTAGCTATACTTTTTTTTTTTATTGCCTCTCTTTATCAGGTTGAGTAAGTTCTTTTTTTACATTCCTGGTTTGCCGACAGTTTTTATCAGGACCAGACATTGGATTTTAGCAAGCAGTTTTTCTGCATGTATTGAGAAGATTGTATGGTTTTTCTTTTTTAGTTTGTTAATATGGTGAATTACATTACATTTTTAATGTAATGTTAAGCCAGCCTTGCATTCCCGAGATAAACTTTGCTGGGTCTCGACATATTTTTATACACTGTTGGATTTAATTTGCCAAAATTTTGTTAAGAATTTTTATATTTATGTTCCTGAGTGGTATTGTAATTTTCCTGTATTGTCTCTTCCCCTCCGCTGCAGACTTCAGTCACACCTATGTTAGACTGCTTGAACTTGTCCCTCAGCTCACTGATGTTTTGTTCTTTTGTGCAGCCTTTTTTTCCTTTGTGTTTCATATTGGATACTTTCTGCTGCTATGTCTTCAAATTTACTAATCTTTTGTTCTGTAATATCTAACCTGCTGCTAATCCCATCCAGTGTATTTCTCACCCAAAACATTGTATTTTTCATCTTCAGAAATGGATTGGGATCTTTTTTATATCATCCATGTCTCTATATTATATGCTTGATCTTTACTTATTTTTCTGACATATGGAATATAGTTATAAAAATTATTTTGATATCCTTATTTACTAATTCTAGTATCTGTACCATTTCTCTGCTTATTATGGGTTATATTTTCCTGCTTCTTTGCATGCCTGTTAATTTTTTATTGGATGCTAAACATTGTGAATTTTACCTTATTGGGTGCTGGATGTTTTTGTATTCATACAAATATTCCTGAACTTTGTTTTGGGATTCAGTTAACTTACCTGGAATGCTTTGATCTGTTAGAGGCTTGCTTTTCAGCTTTTTAAAGCAGGAACAGAACAGGCTTATCCAACTGTTCTATAAAATTAAAATCATTTAGAGTGAAATTGTATTTCATTTGTTAATTTTATTGGCTTTCTCTTGGCATTAGATTTATTCATGTGTTTTGAAATTTTAGTTTGCAACCTAAATTTTAGTGGAAGTCCCCTGTCCCCCTCCTTTGTCTTCATCCTTGCTTGTTTAACCAGACTTCTAGACCCCCTCATCAGGGAGTAGGTCTTGTAATGAAAGTTCTGTCCCATATTGATATAAGCCTAACCCAGCTCCTGGATTCAAGTTGTGAACCTGGCTCTGGCCCTTGTCTTGAGTGGACAACCTGTAAGCCCTCTTACCGTGTGAAGGCTTAGTTGCCACTGCCTGCTGCCAGACTCAGAACCCATCAAACCATGGCATCAGCCTTACTCATTACTTTGTATTTCTTTTCCTTTTCAGATCCGTAAAGATTTGTCTTTTAACCCAGCTGTCTCTTTTTTATTACAATTTATTATTAAAATTTTCAAACATACAGAAAACTTAAAAGAATTACATAGTGAACACACATATGCCCATCACTTAAGTTCTACAATCAACATTTCACTATAATGTCTTCATTACATATCTGTCCATCCATCCGTTCCTCTATCTACCCATCAATCCATGTTAATTTCTTGATTACTTCAAAGTAAGTTATACTCTTTATCCATAAGTACTAAAGCATTGCATATTTTTAGCTAGAGTTGAATATTTGTTTTTCTTTGTATTTTTCTTTTGAAGTAAGATTTATATACAGTGAAATGTACAAATCTTAAGTGTTACCAACATATCATCTATACAACTCAAACCTCAGTCAAGGTAAGAGCATTACCATCACCAGAGAAAGTTTCTTTGTGCCCTTTCCCAGTCAGTCCATACTCCTGCACCCCTAGAAGAACCATTGTTCTGTATTTTATTTCTACCATAAATTAGTTTTGCTTGCTCTAGAATTTCCTATTGTGGAGTCATAGAGCATGTACTCTTTTATGTAAGGCTTCTTTTGCACAGTATGTTGTTTTTGAGATTTAGCCATGTGGTTGTGGTAATAATTTACTCCTCATTGCTGAGCAGTACTATTGCTTTGTTTAAACACACCTGCTGTTTGTTTACTCATTTCAGTGCGGTCCTTCTGATTTCTCTTTTTATTTTTTTTTCATCTATCACTGCTAAGTGTGTGGAGAGAAAAGAGTGCATTAAAGTATGAATCTAACTGTGCTATCTTAACCTAAAGTCCCCTGGTTTAACTAATGTGTTTTCATTTTAAGTTGTTTTGTTTAAACTGAGTAAACTCAGCTGCTTTCTACTTTTATAAGGAATTGAGTTTATCCCGTCCATTTTCCCTCTAAGTCTGTTCATTATCACATTTTTACATGAAATTTAAAAGTAGAGAATATGTTATATTAATGAAGGGCTATATTTGGTGTTTAAAAGTTCTCTTGTCCCATAAATAATATCAAATAGTCTGCACATTAAATATGTATTTGCTTTTCATTTCATTTAAAAAATTCAATAATTCTTTTTGCTACTGTGTTAGGTTCATTTTATCTATAATCATGGCACTCCTTTGTAATCAACAATAATTAACAGTAGAACTCTCTGTTTTCAAGAGTATGTTGATTCAGCCAGCCAAACAATATATTGCAATTCTATGGGGCCTCTAATATCTCTTAGTTTTGGATTAATTCTGCAATATAATATAAAATTTTGAGTAACTGAATCTATTTTTCTGATACTTATGTTAAGAGGAATAACTAATAAAGCACAGCATTCTTTACATATAAAGTTTCAATATTTATTAAAATTATGTCTTATTTTATTTTTACCTTTCTTCAGGTTTGGTTGGGATGTTCCAGTAATTCTGAGAAATTCGGAAGAGACCCAGTTCAACACAAGAGTTTTCAAAAAGCAAATGAGACAAGTCAAGAATCCTTTTGGCTTAGAGATCACCAGTCCATCTTCAGCTTCAATTACAAGTTGGTGGCTATTTTCCAAAGATTTTTCTCTCTTTCTATAGCCTTTTAATTAGCCCTTTAATTTTCTTTCTCTACTGCTTAGCCCTTTAATTTTCTTTCTCTACTGCTTTCTCTTCCTCAGACTTAACAAACATTTATTGAGCCCCTATTCTGTTCCAGGAGCTATGCTACATACCAGAGATACAAAGACTAATAATTCACAAACCTTGCTCCTAAGGAGCTTATCAACTAGTAAACAGAGGCATTTGTATGAGAAAAATAAAGTATCACAGGTGTTAATAAGAGAAGTCTGTTAGGACACTGTGCCATTTTCATTGTTCTTCAGTGCAGTGAGAAAAGTAAGGCAGTGTAGTATAAGTATAGCTAATGTAAGGTTGCTACCCTTCTGAAGAACAGCCATCTTTTCATCTGAAATTATGGTATTTTGGTATTAAATGGTAATAATAAATGGTGGTTGTTTATTTCTGTACTTGGGGAAATAAATTGTCTGCAAGATCATCTAGGAAGCACTGGAGTAAAAGAAAGAAGGAAAAGGGTTAAGTTTGGGGAAGCATATATCGGAAAAGCTTCATAAAGAGGAGTGTGCTGTGTGTGTGTCTCCCTCTGTCTTATTTTTCTCACCCCCCCCTTTTTTTTTTTTGGTGAGTAGAGTTTTGAGATAAGTAGGTGTTTATCTTTGGGGATTGGGGAAAATTCTAGGTAGAGAGAGAAGCACGAGCACAGCAATGAGATATAAACAGAATAATACATTAGAGAAACAATAAGTAGTTTGTTATGTATAAAACATAGGGTGGGACAGGTAAGAGAGAATAGTCAAGGAAAATTCAAGTTCTTTGCGTGGGTCCTCCATAGACAGATCCTATCGCCAAGGTAAGGAGTGCAGGAGGAGCAACAGGTTTTGGAAGAAAGGTAATGAATTCAGTTTTGAAATTGTGACTTTGAAATGCTTCTGTGACAGTTAAGTAGAGATATAGAGTAGGCAGTTCTCACACAGTTCTGTAGCTCTACAAGAATTTCTGGGCTAAGACCCTATCATTTTTCACACTTGCTCACATTTCTGGTACCTTCTAAACAAACAACCCCAAACTTCTTCAACTTGTCATCTTATTCTAGCCACTGTCCTCTTTCTCTTCCTCCCTTTGCAGCCAAGCTTCTTAAAAGTGGTTTGCATTTGCCTTCTCCTCTTAGCTCATTCCCTTTTACGCCTCAGATGATTGCGGTCTGATTTTTGCCTGTATCCCTGTACTGAGATGGCCTTCTCCAAGGTCACTAATTACTGCTTCAGCCCCCACCTCTGGTCCCCCCACCGTCGTAAAATCCAGGGGATGCATTTCCGGCCTGAGTTAGTGCTCTCTCTGCAGTGTTTAGCAGAGTTGGCCAGGCCTTCCTTCTTGACATCCTCTCCCTTGGCACCTGTGACCTTCTTGTCTAGTCATCTTCCAGCCTCTAACTTCTAGAATCAGTTGTCATCAGTGTACATAGTCAACAGGGATTATCAACCTTAAGTAAATCTTTTTTTTAATTAATTCATTCATTTATTTGTGGTTCTTTTTTTGGCTGCGTTGGGTCTTCATTGCTGTGAGGGGCCTTTCTCTAGTTGCAGTGAGCGGGGGCTACTCTTCGTTTTGGTGCGTGGGCTTGTCATTGCTGTGGCTTCTCTTGCTGCGGAGCACAGGCTGTAGGCGTGCAGGCTTCAGAGTTGTGACACGCAGACTCAGTAGTTGTGGCTCACGTGCTGTAGAGCGCAGGCTCAGTAGTTGTGGCACATGGACTTAGTTGCTCCACGGCATACGGGATCTTCCCAGACCAGGGCTTTAACCCGTGTCCCCTGCATTGGCAGGCGGATTCTTAACCACTGTGCCACCAGGGAAGTCCAACCTTAAGTAAATCTTGATTTACGTTGAAAAAGTACAAAATTTCTTTTTCCTATTCCTTACCTATAAATATTGTATGATTACCCTATGACTTAAAGGAAACTAAGGACCTCTTTTCCCCCTCATGGTGGATAAGCAGTTCATTCTGACAATTTGCACTTAGGAATAACAAATTTCAAGATAGGACAGAGAAAACTAACTTGTTTAGAAAACATGCCTGATTAAGATGTGCAGAACTGTGGTGGTTTCCTGATCGCTAACCTCTATGGACACGTACTTAGACCTGCTATAATGTCACACATCTGGCTTTTGAGCAGGACTGCCAATAAAAAAAATCCACCAGCACAAAACTGTCCTTCCTGTAGCACAGTTCCACAATCCTGGAAACCCTGAAAAAGAAGAACTGTCACATCATGAGCAAACAAATACAGGCCACTTGTGAGCTAGAATGTGTGAGGAAATCCATCAGTCTGTCTTTCACACAGAAAAAGTCTCAAATAGAGCCCACCCTGTAAATGTTAGAAGCAAATGAAAAGATACCCAGTAAGTAGAAGACCTCTCTGCTATGTCCAACACACTAGATGCTAACAGTAGCATTAGTGAAGTATGTGAAAAAAATTTTAAGTGTGCAGACTTGTTGCATGCTTACTGAAGTATTTTAATTTTTCAAATACTAATGCATATCATTCCTTTTAAAAAAAATTGTTTATTTATTTATTTTTGGCTGTGTTGGGTCTTCATTGCTGCACACGGGCTTTCTCTCATTGCGGTGAGCGGGGGCCACTCTTTGTTGTGGTGCGCGGGCTTCTCGTTGTGGTGGCTTCTCTTGTTGCGGAGCACAGGCTCTAAGCATGAGGGCTTCAGTAGTTGCAGCACACGGGCTCAGTAGTTGTGGCTTGTGGCTTAGTTGCTCCGCGGCATGTGGGATCTTCCCAGACCAGGGATTGAACCCGTGTCCCCTGCATTGGCAGGCGGATTCTTAACCACTACACCACCATGGAAGTCCCTCTTTTTAAAATTGAAGTATAGTTGATTTACCATGTTGTATTAATTACGGCTGTACAGCAAGGTGATTCAGTTATACATATATATACATTTTTAAAAATGTATTTTTCCATTATGGTTTATCATAGGATATTGAATATAGTTCTCTGTGCTACACAGTAGGTTTATCCATTCTATGTATAAAAGCGTACTTCTGCTAACTGCAACCTCCCACTCCATCCCTCCCCCAACCCCCTCCCCCTTGGCAATCACCAGTCTGTTCTCTATGTCCGTGATTCTGTTTCTGTTTCATTGATAGGTTCATTTGTGTCGTATTTTAGATTCCACATATAAGGGATATCATATGGTATTTGTCTTTCTCTTTCTGACTGACTTTACTTAGTATCATAATCTCTAGGTCCATCCATGTTGCTGCAAATGGCATTATTTCATTCTTTTTTATGGCTGAGTAGTATTCCATCCTATATATGTACATCTTCGTTATCCATTCATCTGTTGATGGACATTTAGGTTGTTTCCATGTCTTAGCTATTGTGAATAGTGCTGCTGTGAACATAAGGGTGCATGTATCTTTTTGAATTATAGGTTTGTCTGGATATGCCCAGGAGTGGGATTGCTGGATCATATGGTAATTCTGTTTTTAGTTTTCTGAGGAGCCTCCATACTGTTTTCCATGGTGCTTGCAGCAACTTACATTCCCACCAACAGTGTAGGAGGGTTTCCTTTTCTCCACACCCTCTCTAGCATTTGTTATTTGTAGACTTTTTAATGATGCCCATTCTGACTGGTGTGAGGTGGTACCTCATTGTAGTTTTGCAATGCATGTCATTCTTTATCTATGTTCTGTGGGGAAATAAGAAGAACGTTTTGCTGGGAATTATACTCAGTAGAATAAAATTCATTTGTTTAAACTGTGGAATAGTGGATGTTATTGAAGGTGTCTAACCAGAACATTGAAATAATATTCTGAGCAATAATTGTGAGATTGTAAGAGGTTATTTCATTTGATGTGTAGATAGGTAGTTTAAAAATGCAAGTCTTTATTTTCACTGCTGTACCTAAGATGCCTGGCACATAGAGAAGGAAGGGTGAACATCTGGAGACCTGATTTACTTGAAAATAAAGCAGAGAATCAGTTTTAATCTTAGTTGTTTAGCTCTGTTTACTAGGCGTGGGTTGTTGGGATTGCTTTGTTATTATTTAATATATGTGGGTTTATGATGCTTCCATGTCCCCAGGGTAGAAGCTTTAATGACATTAAAAGTAAGTACTCAGGGACTTCCCTGTTGGCTCAGTGGTTAAGAGTCCACCTGCCATTAGCCTGACGCTTGGTGTTTTTCTTTGTTTATAATTGAGTAATTAAGAGACTGAGAAGCTGAGTAGAAAACAGTAGCTGAGAGGCTGTGAAGTTGAACAGAGCTTTTGAAATTTCTTAGGACAGGTGGAACCAAAATACTGAGTCCCATTCTTCCAAAGAATAGAGAATTTGACAAGTATCAGATGATTTTTGTTAGGGATTTCTGAAGAACTATACTTCAGGAATAATGATAAAAAAGAGCATTACACACACACACACACACACACACACACACCATTAATTACAGAAGGAAAGCTGAGAGAGAATGTTGTAAAAGTAATACAATAACCAAGAATTTTCTAAAACAGATAAAGGATCTGATGCCACAGACTCAAGAAACACTACAAACCCCAAGTAGAATAAATACAAAGAAAATCATTATAAGCACATCATAATAAAGCTGCTGAAAAACAAAAACAAAACAGCAAAAAGAAAAGAAAAAGAACCTGCCAATGCAGGGGACACGGGTTTGAGCCCTGGTCTGGGAAGATCTAACATGGCGCGGAGCACCTAAGCCTGTGTGCCACAACTACTGAGCCTGTGCTCTAGAGCCTGCGAGCCACAACTACTGAGCCCATGTGCCACAACTACTGAGGCCCGCATGCCTAGAGCCTGTGCTCTGCAACAAGAGAAGCCGCCACAGTGAGAAGCCCGCGCACCGCAATGAAGACTAGCCCCCGCTCACCGCAACTACAGAAAGCCTGTGCACAGCAACAAATGCCCCACACAGCCAAATAAATAAATAAAATAAATAAATTTATTTTTTAAAAAAAGTAAGTACTCAGGGTATATTAGTTGAGTTGAATTGACTTAAAGGGAACTAAGGACCTTTTTTTCCCCCAGTGGTAGATGAGGGGTTCATTCTGACATTTTGCACTTAGGAAGAACAAATTTCAAGATAGGACAGAGAAAACTAACTTGTTTAGAAAACATTCCTGATTAAGATGTGCAGAACCGTGGTGGTTCAGGAATTCTGCTGTCCTTTTGTAAACAGCTCCCTTGTGCAAGATGACACACATAGCATTTTTGGAGGAATTTGTGAACCTCTCTTCCCTACAACCTAAAATTTTCAGCTCCCAGTACTCCCTCCGGTTTTATTATCCTCATGCATGATCTCCTCGTATATAGTTCTTCTTTCTCAGGGCTTCTTCTTCAAGGTTTGTGGCTTTTCTGCCCTAGGGTTTCTCCTTTTTTAACGGCTCAACTCATTTGACTGTAGTCCTTTTTTTCTTCCAGTTTTTTGCAAGGCTATCTTTTGTGCTGTGCTTTACTTGGCTGTTACAGCTAGGCACGTAAGGGCAGGTTGAGGGAGGTCACATCCATGCTGCCTCACCTAATTTGGCTTCTGAATTTTCTGGTTTATGGCTGTGCCCCAGTATTGTTAATGATCTGTTATTGATCTGTTAGATCAACAGATCTAAGATGCCGTTGTGTCCACACTGAATTATAGAAGATTAAGAAAATGTAAGAATGGGAATTCTATTTGCAAAGAAGTGGGAAGAACTAAAGGGAGACATTCTCTTGTCAGTCTGTTAATGGAAAAGTTTATGAAAGATTGTAGGGAGTAGAATTTTATAGATTCTGTAGTTCTTTTTGTTAACCTATTAATTTCAGAGACATATTATGTTAAAGTATGAGTAGTATCCAGTGGTGAGTGGACTCTGACACTCCCTATTGTAGTCAGATGTACAAATTCTGTACACAAGTCTTGTATGCAGCTCTGAACCGCTGGAACTCTGATTCTTTTTACAAAGCAAACACACTGGGTAGGTTTCTATGTTCTGTAAGTTGAGTTTTTATATATATTTTTTTAACGTTTATCCTTCCATTGTTCTTTTTTTAGTGTAAGTGAAACCATATATATAGATATTCTCTCCTGTGAGATAAACAGTAACATACTATATATACTTCCCTTCACCTTGTTTTTTTCATTTAACAATATATTCCGAAGATTGTTCCACGATAGTACATGCAGATATTTTGATATGGCTCAATTCTTTTTTAAGAGTTACAGTACTTCATTATAAAGTATTCCAGAATGGCCATCATCAAAAAATCTACAAACAGTAAATGCTGGAGAGGGTGTGGAGAAAAGGGAACACTCTTGCACTGTTGGTGGGAATGTAAATTGATACAGCCACTATGGAGAACAGTACGGAGGTTCCTTAAAAAACTACAAATAGGACTACCATACGACGCAGCAATCCCACTACTGGGCATATACCCTGAGAAAACCACAATTCAAAAAGAGTCATGTACCACAAAGTTCATTGCAGCTCTATTTACAGTAGCCAGGAGATGGAAGCAACCTAAGCATCCATCGACAGATGAATTCATAAAGAAGATGTGGCACATACATACAATGGAATATTACTCAGCCATAAAAAGAAACGAAATTGAGTTATTTGTAGTGAGGTGGATGGACCTAGAGACTGTCATACAGAGTGAAATAAGTCAGAAAGAGAAAAACAAATACTGTATGCTAACACATATATACAGAATCTAAAAAAAAAAATGGTTCTGAAGAACCTAGGAGCAGGACAGGAATAAAGATGCAGACATAGAGAATGTGCTTGAGGACACGGGGAGGGGGAAGGGTAAGCTGGGACGAAGTGAGAGAGTAGCATGGACAGATATACACTACCAAATGTAAAATAGATAGCTATTGGGAAGCAGCCGCATAGCACAGGGAGATCAGCTCGGTGCTTTGTGGCCACCTAGAGGGGTGGGATAGGGAGGATGGGAGGGAGATGCAAGAGGGAGGAGATATGGGGATATATGTATATGTATAGCTGATTCACTTTGTTATAAAGCAGAAACTAACACACCATTGTAAAGCAGTTATTCTCCAATAAAGATGTTAAACAAAAATAAAGTATTCCATATTTTATTCATTTAATCCCTTATTGATAGATATTTGGGTGGGTTCCAGCATTTTGCTATAACTAGTGCTCTAAACATAGATCTTTTCACATTTTTTTGCATTTTTGCCAGTAATACAATAATATTAAGAAATCATTTTCTGGGTTCCTTTTTTTTTTTCTTTTTCTACTTTTTTTTTATATGCCTTTTATATTTTTTCCTGTCCTGTCTACGTCCAACTTTTTTTCCTTTCCTCACGTTTTGTGGTTCTTTAGTGACATAGAGGAAAGTATGTGTGATTTTAATATATATGTATACATATACACATATATATAATTTGTATTAATAGAGTGTTCCTCTTCAGCTATTCAATAGTTAATCAAGAAAAATAACTAACTGAATTTTCCATTCTTGAATTAATACCTGATGTTGGGCATTATTTAAAAATTTGAAATCAAATTCTGTTCCAATTACCTATGTGAAATTCCTGCCAATTAAGATTTTTGCTTAACGATGATTAGAAATTGCTCTATGTTGCTGCTACTGTACATGTTCAGAACCTGAGACTCTGTATACATACTACTGAATAGTGAGAAGAAAAGTGTAAAGCTCGATTTTGGTGTCCTGTAGAGCAGCGGTCCCCAACCCTTTTGGCACCAGGGACCCGTTTCATGGAAGACAGTTTTTCCACGGGACAGGGTTGGGGGGATGGCTCAGGCGGTAACGTGAGCGATGGGGGGCGGCAGATGAAGCTTCTGTCTCTCGCCTGCTGCTCATCTCCGGCTGTGCGGCCTGGTTCCTAATAGGCTACGGCGGACAGCTGCCCATCCACGGCCCGGGGTTGGGGACCCCTGCTGTAGAGCATCTGCTTGTGTTTGTGTATCTCCTTCCAACTCATACTCTTGATCACCTTTTAAAAAATACATAATGTATCAATAAAAATTCCTATTTGCAAACAACAGAAATGATTCCAAGGACATTGAGTAGCTTACAGAATTGCCCGTAGGTTTGGAGAGCCATAATCAGAGACCAAGGCTGTTCAGCCAGGAACAATGACCAAAACCATGCCCTTTTGCTCTGGTAAGTATGCCATGGCCACTGAGCACTAGATATTGCAGCTTGCACTGCCAGCAGTATGAGACATTGGATGCTGCTGCCCTTGAACTTAATATTGCTACAACTGCAATGAGCAAGGGAAAAAATCATATAGGTGCCGCATAGTAAGTCCTATGTAAGTGTTAGGTAAATAGGCAAAACTATATAAGATAATTTGAATGTCCACTTATAACTTATATATCCACTTAATCAGGTTTACTTAAATTGTAATATATTTTACTATGCTGAAAGCAAACAAATGAATGAGGGCAACACTATTAAACCCTCCATGTTTTGGAATCTCCACTCTTTCCTTAGGATATTTTGCATATTACATGGGACATTAACTGTGTGACAGGAGTATATCAGTGTTGTCAATGAGTATGTTAACGTTAGTAAGGCTCAATTTCTTCTTAATGTTTTTCCTACTCCACTGATCATCTTCTGGACCGCATGGGTTGTATGCATCCACTTTTAGAGACAGCTCTATTACTTCTTGTAGTTAGGATTACATACACTATTAGAGTGGTAGGTTATCAATAGTGAACTGTATTTCAGTTTTTGAAATTTATGTGGGAAGAGTCTTGAAGTCATCAAAAAAAATCTTTATAACTTCCAAGAATAAATATAAAATAATGTAAATTAGAGTTTACTGACAGCGCTTTAAAATTGTGTAGACATTGAAGTTTTTATATCTTTTGTTTTAGAGACCATTTCCTTCATTTATAGGCACATACCCTTTAATGAGTTCCTTTAACTGCCGTCAGCCTGGCCAGCAACCAAAAGGAAGCTTTTTGTTACTGGCTATGTATAATTGTAGTAGACATAGCATTAGGTAATTTTCTTCTCTTTGTCTCGTTTGTTTTCCACAGCTGGCATAACTTTGACAACAGATTGCCTTGAAGATAGCCTCCTTACTTGCTACTGGGGGTGCAGTGTTCAAAAATTATATGAAGCTCTGCAGAAGCACTTTTATTGCTTCCGAATAAACACTCCTCAAGCATTAGAAGATGCTCTGTATAGTGAATATCTCTATCAAGAGCAGTATTTGTATCCTTTTATCTGATATATCCATTAGCACATGAAAATTTTAGACATTAGACTTTTTATGGATAAAATAGTGTTGCTAAGTTATTATTTATCCCCTTTGGTATATTGTATTTTTGCTTATAGTGGCAATTTCTCTTTACATCTTCAAAAAGTATTAAAAAGGACAGCAAAGAAGAAATATATTGCCAGTTACCAAAAGATACTAAAATTGAAGACTTTGGTACAGTGCCCAGATCTCGCTATCCATTGGTAGCACTGTTGACCCTAGCTGATGAAGATAACCGAGAAATTTATGATATTGTAAGTAATTTTAAAATTGTGGAAACATTAACTTTTAAGTGATTTGGATGATGGTTCTTAATTATTTGGTGAAATAGAAAAAGGTTTATTTTAATTTCTGAGGATATATATTTGGCCTGGACACATTTTTTTTGGAAAATGAATACAGGGCAAGTACACTTGTATGTGTTTTATATGTGTAATGCTCCTTCAGAGCATGACTTGTTTTTTTCCATATGGATTGCAAGAATATGATTTTATTTAGAAAATGAAAGATAGACTTGAATTACATTAATTTCATCATCCTATATTCTGTCATTTTTGCCACATAGAAAAAGGTCTGTTAGGAAGCATGTTTATTCCTAGCATTTTTAGCACTGAATAAATAAGCATTGTAATGATCTGAAGGGCTTGATATTAAGACAGTATCCACTCTTTTCTTTGCATGTTTGCAGTCATCTTGGTTCCATCATAGCCCCTGCTGCACCTACATCTTATATGTGTTTGGTCCCTATATTTTCAGTAATTATTTTAATCTCCTTTTCTCATTATGTGCTAATTATTTCTTTAGTCTGGTAGTTTATCCCAATTAGGAAGATAAAAGCATGTTAGAGGTCTAAAAGGTCCTGAGCCTGACATTTCTATAAGTATGGTAGAAGCTTGTACGTGAAATAAACTTTTGGTGAAATCCTATCATGATTAGAATGGCTTTATACACAATTTACTACTTTTCTGAAGTGCATGAAATAGATATGTTGATGAATAAAGATATGGTAACATTTTTATGACACTTCGTAATATACAAAGTACATTCACTACCATTAACATATTTATTCCTTCCAACAACTTTGTGTGTTAGGGCATCTGTCTTATAGACACTGAAAGACTAAAGAAAACTCCCAGGCATTCAGGAAATAAGAGATGGAAGCAGGGCTCGATTCTGAGCCTTTGTAGTCCTGTGGCAGTATGCTTTGTTTTTAACAGGAGTATCTCACCAAAACCAGCACACATTGAGCTTTGGAAGGTACACACCCTAATTGGGAGATCTAGACCCTGCTCAATAAGTTATGCCTCTGTAGTTTTTTGGGGAACGGGGTTAATTTTATCAAATTGAAGTTCCATTGAGCTGAAGTCAGTTTGTTTTTTCCAAATAAAAGTCATACTAACAGCAGTGTATTTCCAGAACCTAACAGAGTGCCTGAAACACAATAGGTGCTCAGTAAATTTGATAAGTGAAAAAAAAAAGTCATTCCAAGCAATGTTAGTGAGCCACATAGAGCCTCACAGCCAAGCTCCTGAATAGTCCATAGGAGAGCTCTTCTGGTTGTCTCCCCTCTCCCTCCCTTTGGCCCTCCCACTCTTTTCAACTGAAGATAAATAAGACCTATTAAGTTGGTATTTGATATGTCCAGCCTTTCCGTCCTTCACTCTGCCTACCTGGGCAAGATAGCCCTTCTCTCACCACTGTGTCCCCCATCTCTTCTAAGCTCCCCTACTTCTTTCCTTTCATTCGAAACAGAAAGGGTCAGATCTGTCACCTTCCTCTCAGCTTCCCCTGTGGTTCCTTTCCCTCTCGCTGCTGGTGCTCTTTGTCAACGTGAGTACTCAGACTCTTCCTTATTTTCTAACTTTCCTCCTCAGTCTAAACAGAGAAGGAGAGAGAGAGAGAGAGAGAGAGAGAGTGAGTGAGTGTGTGTGTGTGTGTGTGTGTGTGTGTTTGGTGTTGGGAGGTGTAAAATACATATAACATAAAGTTGACCATTTTAACCACTTTTCAGTGTACAGTTCAGTGGCATTCTAAACAGGGAAAGATTTGCTCTCAGGTCCCTGATGCAACTGAAATGAAGTCTACTGGCCCGGCTGTGGTTGGGGGAGGCTTATTCCCACAGGGCAAAGTACCTGGCTCTCAGGTCCTTTGTATACACATCCCTGCCTGGGTCCTTCTCTGTATCTTCTGTTCTTATCAGTAGGTTCCCTTCTTTTTTTCCTGTTAATCCTTGCTTCTCGCTTTCTTATCTCTCAGGTGGGGCCTAACACTGGCACTAAAGCATATTAGTATATTTTGTATGAATGTTCTCTGTTCTTAATTTTAAAAGCAAATTGGGCATTTGGTTTTTCAGTATTTTATCTGGGGTCAGAAATTCTAAATCTAAAAAAGAAATTTTTTAACTCTCTCACTCCTATTGTAACAGTAATAAATTACATTCAGATTGTGTAGTTAGGAACCAGTTTGTATTTTAGGTAGATAAGGAAAGTAGGGATTGTCACTGCAAGACCTTGACTTAAATTTTTTTTTCATTTTTACTAAATTATACTAGTTTGTTTTCTGTACTACTCAAATGATACATGTTTGTGGCAGGAAATAGAAGTAGAAAATCTAGATAAGCCAAAAGGGAAAAAAAGAAAATCACCTGTATTCTGTCATCCAAAGATAACCACTGTGAATATTTGTATCTTTCTAGACCTTTATGTATGTAATTTTAAAACAAAAATGGGATCAAACTGTCCATACTATTTTGGGATCTGCTTTCATTTAATAGTATGTTTTAAACATCTTTTCCATATCAAATATAAATCTACAACTATATATATATTCATAACTAGCATGATAGTAGCTTCAGAGGCTTTTAATGTTAAATTAAATGGCAGGATTGTTAGTAGTAGGTGATAACATTACTATCTTTTACCAATCCTGTCATTTTGATTTAGTATTAAAAGCCTCTGAAGTCACTGCCAAATTAATAAATCCTTATAAGGCTGTAAAGGATATTGTATGTTTACAACCATAATAGGGTTGTTGTTGTTTTTTAACTTTCTTTATGGACATAATTTCAAAAACTTGCAAAAATAAAAAAGTAGAAGAACATCCATATACCCTTTACCCTGATCTCCTATTGTTAATTGTTAACATTTGCACCATTTTCACCATTTGCCCACATACGTATTTATGGGTGTATGTGTATATATATATTTTTAATGAATTGAGAATAAGTTGTATACATGATGATTCTTAACACCCAAATACTTCAGTGTGTTTTCCTAATAATGGGGATATTCTCTTGTATAACTACAATATGGTTATCTACTTTATAAATCTAACATTGATATAATATTTTATCTAATCTATTATAATATATATTCCAAGTTGTCAGTCTGTCTAACAGTATTCTTTACAACATGTCTTCCCCTCCAGTACAGATTCTAGTCTAGAGTCAGATGTCGTATTTGTCACGTATCTTTGACCTCCTTTAATCTGAAACATTTCCATAGCCTTTCTTTTGTCTTTTATGACGTCAGCATTTTTGAAGAATAGAGTCACATGCACACACTGTTTTTGTAAAATAGAACATTTCTCATTTTGTCTGATGTTTCATCATGATTAGATTGGAGTTGAGCATTCTCAGCCAGTGTACCACGCAGGTGATGATGTGTGCGTTTCAGGGCATCACCTGTAGAAGAATGGGAGGTTCTTTTCCCTCATTGGTGATGTAAATTTTGATCTCTCAGTCACTTTTTCTTCAATTTTTAAAAGTTCTTTATAAATTAGAGATATTAACCCCGAGTCTGTGATATACGTTGTGAATATATATTCTGTTCCATCCATCTGTCTATCCAATTTTCCACTGTTTCCTTTTTTTTCCCTCCCTTGCAAGTAATAAGCAGTGTGTGGGGAGGCGCTTTAAGACCATACAAATATCCTGTTCTTTAGTAAAATTTCCCCCTGGATTTAATATCCATTAATGATTCTTACCAGATTTCATCTTTACCATGATGGTTGCAAAATGATTATTTTCCAGGGCTTCCCTAGTGGCGCAGTGGTTGAGAGTCCGCCTGCCGATGCAGGGGACATGGGTTCGTGCCCCGGTCCGGGAAGATCCCACATGCCGTGGAGCGGCTGGGCCCATGAGCCATGGCCGCTGAGCCTGTGCGTCCGGAATCTGTGCTCCAAAACGGGAGAGGCCACAAAAGTGAGAGGCCCGCGTACCGCAAAAAAAAAAAAAAAAAAAAAAATATTTTCCAACTC